>NC_083484.1:3802500-3825000 GCF_030014155.1 Tachysurus vachellii
AGCATGGCTGATCATCCGTGGCTTGACTATGACCCACATCATATGGAATAATTAATTAATGAATTACTGACAGATCAAGTAACATTCTTTAGCATTGCAGTGTGTTTGTTGTTCCTTGTAAATTCCATTCAATTCTAATCAATTAGTCTGTTATTTTTTTCTAATCATCCACTTTTATCCAAAGCCATATTTCCTACATACACGAGGTTACATGTTGATTTGTGCTGTGTTTCACCTTTCTAGCTTGTTTTTATTTTTCATTTGTCAAAGGCCTTTTCATGTCAGGTCACTAGTGGTGTCATGAAAACAAACACAGCCTGCTTTTAGCTTTGCTTTGAATACCTGTGGTTTAGTGTATTTACGTGTGTTTCTGTGTGATTTGTGTGTCTCTGAGCCTCCACCCATTTTACTAGCTCTGAAGAGTCAATAGTGAATCTGTATGTAGGCCCTCGTGGGATTATAGCTCGTCTCGCAGTTTATGATCCTTCACCTCGGTTTTTACGGATTTTGAACCTTCTTTAAGATGAAGCATCAAACCTTTGAGGATCCTGAGGCATCTAAAGATGAATCAGCTTCAGTTGGACTCTGCTTCAGACATTCTAAGAGGAGATGCCGACTACATGTGGACAACAACCTCCTCATCAACACACAATTGTCGGACTGTATATTTATAATCACACCCTCCAGTGACATTCAAATGAAGATGAGGTTCACTTTTGAGTCTGGTTCCTCTCAAGATATCTATCTCTTCCATCTAAGGGAGTTTTTCCTCACCTCAATCACCTCAGTCTTATTCATTGGGGATAAATACAAACACATATAAATCTAATATTAATCTTAAATTTCTCTATTAAATTAATCTTCATACAATATTAAATTTTTTTGTCTTATAAAGCTTGTAAAGCTGATTTGAGACAATGTCTATTGTTGAAAAGCTCTATAGAAATAAAATTGAATTGAATTTGAATTCGAAGTTGTAGAAGGAGTCTCAAGTGGGGGGGCACGGTGGCTTAGTGGTTAGCACGTTCGCCTCACACCTACAGGGTTGGGGTTCGATTCCCGCCTCCACCTTGTGTGTGTGGAGTTTGCATGTTCTCCCCGTGCCTCGGGGGTTTCCTCCGGGTACTCCGGTTTCCTCCCCCGGTCCAAAGACATGCATGGTAGGTTGATTGGCATCTCTGGAAAATTGTCCGTAGTGTGTGATTGCGTGAGTGAATGAGAGTGTGTGTGTGCCCTGCGATGGGCACAGGCTCCCCGTGACCCGAGGTAGTTCAGATAAGTGGTAGAAAATGAATGAATGAGTCTCAAGTGCCCAGTACGTTTTCTGCTACTGATGAATCTTTCTGCTTTCTTGATAACATGCCTATGTACATTCACACAAATCCTCTCCTATACACCTCATCTTCTCACTCCTTTTTGTCCTCCAATACACCCAGATCTCTGTCCTCTTCCCTTTTTTTCTCTCGGAACTCCTCTGACCATCTTTGTCGCTTTAACCTTTTTTTTGTAAAACAGTATAATAACCTCTAACACAAGAACATTTTCATCAACGCAGTGTGCTGTAAAAAATCCGGTAGTTTCCACGCAAGCGTCATCAGCACCCATGTTTCCAGACCTGGATTTCTCCCTGACACACGATCCAGATATGATGTGTTTGGACATGGGGAGCATCTGGAAAAAAAAAGGATGAGCGTTGACCCCAGACATGATCTTTAGAGCTCAAAGCTACGGCTATAAGCTACCTGAGATTACCACAGGAGATGCATTTACAGTGATATCTCAGGACCAGTAGACTTTACACAAAGCTGATCTTAAGTGAAATTTATGAAGATGCAGTTTTACTGTGCTGGAGCAAGACTTTATTCGACTTTAAGTCGAGGATAGTGGGCGTGATTTATGCGGGACAATATAACTCCGACATTTTAAATCTATCTTATGTTTTATAATGTAGTTTAAGTAATTCATTCAGCTCTTTGGTATGTGTTTGAGTTGCCATTGTGTGAGATCTGAGACATTAGAAGCTTCATCCTTGCCTTATTGTCTGAACCACCTTTCAGTAGACAGAGTCAATTTTGTGACTACATTAGCTGCAGATTTTACAAAAAAACAAAAAAAAGGCTGCTAAACCAAACCATTTCTTGTTGCTAGTTTGGAACCCTGAAGAATACTGTACCTTCTGTAGCTTCACCTAGAATCGTATAATCTTTTTAACTTATAAACATACTCTATATCTTTGTTTATGCATAAGCGTATACATTAAGTCTAGTCAAGAATATACCCATCTATGTCTTTAGTACATGATCTATCATGAGGAACATCTAGCAGTTTAGGCATTTAGTGTATCAGGTTCCAACCCTTGTTTCCCCTGCTATTTATCACACACAGAGAGTCAAGGACAAGGACCCACTAGCATTCAAGACCATAACACTGGGTATTCACCAGGTACAGCATTGAACACCGGTGTGATGTCAGTGTGATGTTTTGTCACTAGGCTCAAACCACCACCACCCCATTGGTGTGCTGGGGATGCTGGCGATCACTAGTCGTAAATTTCAGCTTGACCACTATGAACTAAACAGCTCTCATTCGGTCACTCTACTGTTCAGCACACCAGATGGCAGGCTGTCTCTATTCCTTTATCTTTCCGATTCCACTGAGTGTGCTAATATTTCTCCTAATGTGCACCACATGCTGGTCAGTCATAACTTCCTGTTTTTTCCAAGAAACAAGCATCAGTTTTTGTAGGTTGTTACAGATCCTAGTGGGAACAGTTTGCTGATTGGGTCTTTGCAATCAAGTCAAAGGCTTTTCATGTGGTGAAATGTTTCATGGTGACCTTATGACAGCTGCTCTCCATACACAGCTGTAATTACAGCTGGTTCAGGAAAGAATTTGAGGTTTTACTTCATATTCAATTAGCAGGGCTTGCACTGTAAATAGTTTATCTTAATACAGAAAAAAAGGCTTTGCTGTTGTTTTTGTAAAAAAAAAAAAAAAATTATACGGATTTCTAGTCCCATATTCTGTAATCATTGTACACACACACACACACACATACACATTACACATCGATGTCTATGGCTACACTCCTTTTTATTTCAGTGAAACTGAATTGTCAGGTTGGTGACTAAAAATGCCACCATATAGAACAAAAAAAAAGAAATCTAAAGAATATCTGAAAATCATAAAATTCCCTGATCAAAAAGTATATCATATAAAACACATTTTTAACAAACACTACAAAAATAAGCAAAATGTCCTGCATGGTTCTTCACATTCAGATTTGAGTCGTTCCTTTTGGTCCATGAAGCGATCTCTCAAGGAGACGTTGTGCTCTAACTCGCCTTTACAACAGCTAAGAGCGAAGGGACATCCGGGACAGGAACACTTTTGTTGCCCTTCTGAAAGTTCTGCTTTCTCTGGACCTGTGATGATTTTGTTTGGCAGATGTCATTCAGCAGTTTGGCTCCATGTTCCATTGACCCATTGTGTTTATTTGGCCTTGAAAGTTGTTCTGCAAATTACAGTCTGTGATGTATTTCAATGTAGAATTAACAGACAAATCATCATAGAATTATAGCATGTAGATGCTGATTCTAAAACAACACAAAACATACTGTATATACAAATATCTAACAAATGCACAGCATTTTTAACAAACAGCACTCTGGATGCTTGGAAAGAAATAAAAGAGGAAAATCAAAGCTCCAGTTCAGACAGAGAGATTTAACTGAAGGCGCTGGTTTGTCATTTCCTGCACAGGTATATGTCTCTCATGCTCTTCGGCGTGTTGGTAGGATTTGGGCATATTCTGAAAGCCGCATTCAGCCGACTGCTCCTGAACTGGACTGGCATAAGGCTCTTCGTCTCCGCTGCTGCCCAGTGACGTCTGGCTGACGTACACCATGATAACATCACCCGTGAAGTTCATCACCTGGCCGGTGGAGATGAATGTGGTGTTGTTGTTTCCTGTCACCTGAGCTGGCAAAAAACACACGCAATTCAAATTTTAGATTCTTTTTATCTCTTGGTTGTAGACACAGTTTTCCTAGATTCTTATTTGTATATGAAACCCCTCCATTGTCCTACAGTGCTCTTTTACACTTTTTTGTGGAACACTGTTACAACCTGGAACTAAAACTGACTTCTTCATCGGTCCTTCATTTTTTTTTAAGGGGGTGGGGGGTGGGGGGGTTGTTTTTATATTTCCACAATTATTTAATGAATGAAAAAAGAAAAAAAGAAAATAAAATAACAGGCAACGGGCACATAACGGGCATTTTTAATGAGGTGATTATTTATGCTGAGACATTTACTGACTCGAGGAATTGTAACGTATGTATTTTATCACACTAATTTTATTTGTGCTATTATTGTAATAATGTCAATATTTTGAATTCAAAATTTGCAAATGGTCTGATGAATAAGCTGACCAAGCTTATCTGCTATGCATACAACTCAACTGTTGTTCATAGCTTTCATTTCATCGGGTTTATGGCCAATACACTCATACTGTATGTAAACCGTTCTGAAACTGTTGCAACAACATTGGAAGCACATAATCATGTAGTGTGTCCTTGTATGCCGTATCTTTATCATTGCCTTTCCATGAACCTAAAAGACCGAAGCTGTTCCAGCATGTCATGCATGTCCTGTGCACTAAGTTAAGACATGTTGTGCTAAGGTCGGAGTGAAAGAACTCAAGTGTCCTACACTGAGACGTCTGCTGACTCAACCTCACTAACACCCTCGGGATGTAGTAGAACACAGGCTCTACTCCAGATATCATCATCCAACATCAAGACCTGATCTCACTAATGCTCTTGCGGATGAATGGGCGACCGATCTCAAAAAGTATCTAGTGGAAAGCCTTCCCAGAAGATTGGAGTTCATTATAACAGAAATAAAGGACTATATCTGGAAAGGCAATTACAAAAAGCACATTTAGGTGTGATGATCAGTTGTGTACAAAAACCATGGCTTTGGATTATAGTGAAATCTGTGTGTAGTCTGTAAAATTCAGCACTAGTTTTCCTTTCCTGGAGTCAAAGCCGTATTAAACATGCACCATGCTGGCATGTGGTAATAACAATGATTTGAATATTGTGCTAATATGTCACCACTGTTAGGCTCAGACGTCACATTATTAAACCGACGGCACAACCTGATTTTATCATTCAAGGAAGGAAAAAAGCGGCTGAACGTAATTTGTGCCTAACTGTCCATTTCACGCCTGCCTCTACATCCGTTACTTCAACATCAGCTCTTAGTTAGCAGAAGATATTTTTGGATCTTCTGGGTTAAAAAAACATACATAGTTTCCTTCCGCCTGGCATGTCGACAGAATTTTAGACAAGTTCCCTAAATAGGGTGGATTATTTTACTTCAGCAGGCACACGACAGAGAGACAGACTGGCAGTGAATCATTCTTCATACATCTTTTACTCATTAAGCCATGGTTTATCACGTGCCAGAGCCCCGCTGTCCACTTTGGCGAGGCTTGTTTTTTTTACCAGTGCTGTTTACTGGAAAATCATTTATGGAGGAGCCGTGTTTATTTAATAATATATCACTTAATATGCTCTAAAAGGATGTATTAAAAAGATTCCCTTACGGTTTACTTTCTGCAAGGATTCCACTTAAAACACTACAAATCCTACACTATGGAGTGAAGTTAGTTAATGTTACGGGAAAGGGGTGTTTATCATGTCTTACTTTAGGCCGTATATATCGCGATCGAATCCCTGGGAGAAAAAACGATGAACCTTCTTGAGCCGAGTGACTCGTGGAGATGTTTGAGCAGATCTTGTTTTAATTTTGAATATGATTATTTCAGCATGTAAAATGTCTGGAATTTAACACACTAGATGATCCGTCTATATTTCTATGAAATAAAACGTTGCCGAAGTTTTACTCGTCGGTTTTGTAATACCCCGCAATATGCACAGCAAATACGTCTGCCGGTCAAGGCATGTCAAGAGCAGAAGGTGGAGATATTTATTTTTTTCTCTTCTTAAAGTCATCTTGTGGTCAAAAATAGAAACTGCACCAATAAATATTAATAGAGGTCCATCAGGGCAGGAATCACGCTGCCCCTATGACAGCAATCAGGACTGTTAATGACATGGTTGCCAGACTCACTATTTTTAAACCAAACTGATGAGTGAATTTTTAAAGTAGTGTAAATGTTTGCTTTAATTTATCTCGAGGTGATGTGGTTATTAATGAACTCCTTCCCCAATAAAATCTAACGTCACAAGTCACAGTTGTGCAACAAGAATTGAAATGTCACCACTTCATCACCTGGGTGTTTTTAGATCTACAACAAACAGCCTTACCACAGGTAAGAGCAGCCTCAGAGCTCTGGCTTTGGATTTCCAAGTCCACATCAGCTTTGGGCTGGTTGTTATCTGCTCTGGAGATAAGCGGGAGCCCCTGGTTGTTGCTTGTGCTAAGCGATGATAGCACGACAGTGGAATCGATGCTGCAACATTGCGGTTCTTTCCTGTCAAATGTGCTTGTGTCACTTTGTATATCCCTGACCTCTGACGTGACCTCCTTGCCGGCTGCACTGCTGTAGTCCAAGTAGAGCTCCTGAGAGCCTTGCAGGCATCCAGGAAGGCTCTCAGTGTAGCAGTTCCCACACAGAGGAGACTCTTTCAGGCTCACATCGCCTTCCTTCCTCGGTTGGGCGACCACGTTCTCCCCCTGAGCACAGGAGCAGCAGACGGCCAGGCCTGTAGCCACCAGCTCACTGCAGTCCTCGTTCTCTCCCACCTCCATCGGCTCCTTCATGATCAAGCAGCTGCAGGAGCTGCCAGGAAGCGGAGAACCTGGACCCTCAGAGCCCTCGCTGGAGCTGCCTGATGATCCATCGGCCTGATCCCGTTCCAGCTGAGAGGAATGTGTGGTTTTCTTGTTTCCTTGAGCCTTGTCTAGGCCAAGGGAATCACAATTGGCTTTGGAGCACATGCTCAGGTATTCTGTGGTTCCTTCATCCTCCTGAGATGTGATCTCGTACAGGGGGCGGTTGCTATGGTACGGTGGTGTTAGTGTCTCCTGGGGATGGACAGAGGAATAGTTATGAAAAACTTTTATTTTAGCAAGATTGTTTCAGAATTACTAACAATGACGTGTGCTGAACTACTGAACATAGTTAAAAAAATATCTGTTCTTTCTTTCTTTCTTTCTTTCTTTCTTTCTTTCTTACTTTCTTTCTTTCTTTCTTTCTGTTCATCCCGATCTAAATAGATACATCAATTAAACCTAAAAAATGTGGTGAAGCTTTCTATAACATCACGATATCTTGTGTCATGGACATTCCATCACAATTAATGACACTAGAAATGGATAATTCATTCATTCATTTTCTACCTCTTATCCGAACTACCTCGGGTCACGGGGAGCCTGTGCCTATCTCAGGCGTCATCGGGCATCAAAGCAGGATACACCCTGGACGGAGTGCCAACCCATCGCAGGGCACACACACTCTCTCATTCACTCACACAATCACACACTACAGACAATTTTCCAGAGATGCCAATCAACCTACCATGCATGTCTTTGGACAGGGGGAGGAAACCGGAGTACCCCGAGGAAACCCCCGAGGCACGGGGAGAACATGCAAACTCCACACACACAAGGCGGAGGCGGGAATCGAACCCCGACCGAACGGCGAACGTGCTCTTGTGTCCCTTAAATGCATTCTGGACAACAGTGTGCTTTTTAATGTTGAGGCAATAGTTTGAGGAAGGAGCACACATGAGTGTGATGGGTCAAGGGTTTATGCCAGTTTCCTTCTCTTTTATGGAGAACCTTTAAAAATGTGTGATTTACCAATCAGATAGCTCGGACCTAAAGAGACACCGTTAGCTTCTGCCTATTAAATGATTAATCAACTGATAGACATTGTACAAAAATCTGAGCCGTGATTTTTGCTTCTTGTTTACTTACTTGTTGGATTCTGCTCTGTTTAATATTCTGGACACAGGTTCGTAGATTAACTGTGAAAAAAAAAACAAAAAAAAACAAACATCAGCACCAGCACAGAAAGAAAATGTAAAATAAAAGCGTTTCTCAACCCATCATACCTGAGAGGATGTTAATTTTTTCCTTGTAGCAGGAAAGAATCACTGCAAATATGATGATTATGGCACAGGGTATTGCCACAATGACCCACGATGTTGAAGGCTCTAGAGAGCGGATGCAGAAAATATAGATGAAAACCTGCATATATCTCATTTCCTTACTGCTGCATTAAACAAACATGGAAGATCACGTACCAAAAGGCGGCCCACACACCACATCTGCTTCAGCGCTGCCCGGCTTTTCCTCAGTCTTGCTAATGGCTTTACAACTGAAAACAGATCAGACTTATCAGCACAGGAGCCTTCAGCAAAAACTGCCACTTCTTTTTTTTATCAGTCTTGATCGTTCCACATACGGTTACCACAAAAATGGTCGACTAAGGAAAATAAGCTCTTTCCAAGGGAAGTGGTGGAGAAATTAGTCATACTACCGCAGTGTGGTAAGACTGCGGGGGCTTTTAAAGCGCCTGTGACCTGAGAGCACCGCCAGAAAAACAGCACTCGTGAGAATGAGAGCTGCAACTGCACAAATGAAACTTGTGTGTGTGTGTGTGTATTATTCTGTGTGTGTTTGTGTCTGAAAAACATCATTTTAAAGCACAGGCTACTGACTGCGGTTAATTCGAACACCTCCGATGGCTCGACGCGTTACTCACTCTGTCCATTTCTTGCATGCTTCTGCTGAGTTGGAATCAGAGAAATATCCATAGTCGCATTCCTTACATGACTGTTTGCCAGGTTCTTAAATTACAAAGCAGAGAAAAATAACAAAGCAGAAAAACATTAATGTACTTTTTAAGACACACCATCATGGTTTAACCACATAAACTGAGAGCATGTTGTTCATCTTAAAGCACATTTTCAGTAAGTACCATAAAAAAATGAATAACTGCAGGAATACTAATGGGAATGGAATGTAGTTACAAAAATGATGAGCTTGACATGCAGTAGGACCGGACACAATATCTACTACTTTAGGATTGTCCACCTTTACCAGTAACACCACAGTTTGTAAATACACGCTACTAGACTAGAAAAGGTTACTTTAACAGTTAGCATCTTCCTAAAACTTAGGGATGTGGGAGCTCAGTGATTAAGGCGTTGGACTACTGATCAGAAGGTCATAAGTTTGAATCCCAGGTTCACCAAGCTGCCACTGCAGGGCCCCTGAGCAAGGCCCTTAACCCTCAATTGTATAAAACATAAGTCACTCTGGATAAGGTTGTCTGCCAAATGTAAAATGTTTCTGTTCATTTCCTTAGCAGCAGCTTTGATAGTAGTTTTGGCCACAAGGTTGATATATATATATATATATATATATATATATATATATATATATATATATGTGCAGGTTCTAATACATGATCATTAGACAACAACTTTACACCGGAACTTCTAAACTCGACGCACTACAAAAACAGATTTTAAAAAGTGTTAAATTGTTCATTTGGTTCAGTTTATTTCACCTTTTTGGAAGACGCAAAGGTAAACACTTTGTCACTGTTAGAGAAAATGCTAGAAGTTTTTCATCATGGTAAAATGTTCATGATGGACGACTTTGTGTGTGAGAAAATAAGGCTGTGTGTGCAGCTTGTATAGACAATACACAGTATTACATAGAACTACAAATATATAAAGTAAAAAGAATAAAGAATGAATTGAAAGATAGAAAGAAAGAAAGAGATATTGATGGACTTGGAAAATTGCTGTGATATAAGAAAAATAAAACTCGTCATGATGTGCTGTTATTATCGTTGTATTGTACTGTTACGATCTCATAACAGTGTTTCCTCCCTTAATAACTGCATATGTTCTGCGATACGTGTCGATTAGCATGTTGTACGAACAAGCTTTAGATCTAATCTAACTGAAATCTGTATAATTAAAGGATAGAGTTGATTTAACCTTAAAACACGTGTCATATTTTTATCACCACTGATTAAATGTATAAAATCATCCAAACGAACGATATCGCACGCCATCAGTACGACAAAATATCAACATCTGTACACTATGGTAACGTCTCCTATTTTGTGTCAAACCACAAACCACAGCAGGCCACCAATTCACTGAGTTTGTAATTATGAGTCATTTATTTTGAGTCACATCGATCCTTTTAGTGCTGGAAAAGAACCAAAATCAGCGCTAGTAGTTTGTGGAGTAGTTCAAGGTACTCATTTGTCAGTGTATCAAGAAAAGTAACTAATAACATTTGAGTTGGATGCAATGTGCTGTAGCTCATAAGGTCTTACCCCCTGCGAGTCCTTGGCCTGGAGGACAGGGTTTGATTTTATCACAGAACTCGCAGTAGGTGGTGGTACACTGGAAGCCGTCTCTACACCGACAGGATTCAAGCTCAGTGTTGCTACTGGGAGTGGGACGAAAAAATCCTTTCCCTGTCACAGAGGGAGAGAGAGAGAGAGAGAGAGAGAGAGAGAGAGAGAGAGAGAGAGAGAGAGAGAGAGAGAGAGAGAGAGAGAGAGAGAGAGAGAGAGAGAGAGAGAGAGAGAGAGAGAGAGAGAGAGAGAGAGAGAGAGAGAGAGAGAGAAAGAGAGAGAAAGCGAGAGAAAGAGAGAGAGAGAGAGAGGCAGAGAAAGAGAGAGAGAGAGAGAGAGAGAGAGAGAAAGAGAGACAGAGAGCGAGAGAGAGAGAGCGAGAGAGAGAGAGAGAGAGAGAGAGAGAGAGAGAGAGAGCTCTATTATGGCTTTATTTTACTGTTCCCACTAGTAAAATAAAGTATTGGCACCCCATTCATTAATATTTAGTGAAGCCTCTAATGGAGGATTTTTTGGAGGGTAACTTTTGTCACAGTTTTTTAACAAAGACGGAGTTTGATCTGGACGTTCTTTATAGTTTAAGGTTTGCACCTAGTTTTCAGTGGGGTACAAACCCCAAAAACCATTGCTTTGTCAAATGATATCTGAGGTCATCTAGGTGAAAGTTTTTATCTAGTTTCAAGTCATAACCTCCTGGCAGAAGTAACCAAGATGAAGTCTCTTCTCAAAAGCCACTAAACTGGGAGGGAAAAAACCTAAAGCATCAGTGTTCCACTATAATATGCGTGATGGTTTGCATTTACAAAAGGTGTTTTTTAGTGACTCACGTGTAACTTTTCCATTCTGATTGTTCTGATTTTTAAAAAATCGGTGTCCTTGCCGTAACCTCATATTTACACTCTGTCCACTTGTTCATAAGGTTTCTGAAATCTATGAGAATTTTTTATATTGTTATGTCAACTTATTGTGTATAATGTGTATGTGTGTGTGGGGGGGGGGTGTTGGAGGCTAATTTTAGTAAAGGGTGGCAATAATTATGGAGCTGATATAGTTTTAAGCCAATGGAATAATGAAGATGAATGTCTGACCTTCATCACAGAACTTCTGTGGAAGACACGCCTCCTCGGTGTTATATTGTGACTGGTACTCGTTCTTCCCACACGGCCGACACTTGGTGTCACTGTCCTCGGTGCAATACGCAGACAGATATGTTCCTGCGTACAGGAGAAAGACTTCAATGAATTTATCATGTTGAAGTTGCTCACATAGTTCCTGCATTATTCAGAAGCAGAGCAGAGCCACTGAGCTGTTTTGATGAAGCAGAGACTAAACTGAGGTTTTTTTATGCTGGAGAAGGGTTGTGTGGCTACGTGGGTGTTCCTCTTTTACACACACACACACACACACAAATACACACTTCCCCTTCGAATCTCAAAACATTTCAAAGCTTTATTCAAAGCTTTGCTTTGTACCAAAGTATTCAGAGTTTTCTATAGCAAATGGAAAGGACTGGAAGATTATTTACCTGGTTTGCACATGCTACAGCACTTCTTGCCTTTCCAGAGGTACTGATTTTGAGCGCATGTTGGTTTGGCGTGTTTTCTCTGCAACAAAAATAATATACGAGTACATTTACATTTACATTTACAGCATTTTTTACAGACGAGTACAAAATGTTCAATCATGGGAGTTTAATCTGATAACTGATTACACTTAAACTGCAATGTTTTCTATTAAAATTCACAACTTTGTGTGTGTTTTCCTGTGTGTTAAATTCTAAAGCAATGTCATGCTATGATGTGAGATGTTATACTATTCGAAATGTAACCGATACGGTCGCTACAAGACCCTTCACAGAACATACTGTACACGCTAAACCTCTTATAGTGTCAGAATCAAGTCTCGTGAGGTCTCCTGAGGTCATGACCTCAGAGAGCGTACAGGGTTTATAGCCACTAACCACTTCCCTGCTGATACCACAAAAAAAACGTGCACTGGTTTTTACCCCTAGAACAGTTTCATCTGTTAACTAAAATGCAGAGTAGTAACATCCAAACTAAGGCACTGAATCGCCAAGATCAGCAGAAAGGAGCGGACAAGCCACGTGTTCCACTTAGTCGACTTTTTTAATGAGCTGCAAACGATATTTGGGTTCAATTCCAGAAACCCGGTTTGGCGTGGCCACCCAGTGAACTTTGTAATTTAGTTTTATTATTATTTTTTATACAGTGGTTATCACAGAAATAACAGAAATGATTGAACGACTCTCTAAGCCTCTGCAGACTCTAATTAAACTTACATTCGTTTTTATTTATTTGCCAGAAGCCTTTATCCGAAGCGACTCATGGGTCAAGCCGAATCCAATCGGAGCATAAAGTTCCAATAATCGCTGGGAGTTGACCTCACAACCTTCGATAGCCCTCGACTTTAACAGCCGAGCTTTCCAGATGATTTAAAACTTTACAGAAGTGAGTTGTTAGTATTTCCTGATGAACTTTATTTCCACTAGATTGTGGTTTAAACATCTAGAAGAGAAAAAAGCATCCTGGAATATTTCTGGAATGAAAGGCTTTCATCCATTTCATCTTATTTCATCCATGGTATTCAAATATTCATTGATGATTTCCACTGTGTTGCATAAATGCATGTTAATTAGTGGTTTGTACATTTACATATCATGTAAATAATTGAAGCCATAACCTGAGAAATAAAATGATTTAGAAAGACAAATCATACAAATCTAAACATATTAATGTTTAGAGTTGCTTTTCTGCTCACCACAAGTTTTGAGTTGCTACATATACAGTACAGTCATCCTGTAAGTTTCAACCAAAGATTCTGGCTGCAAAACTGCTGCTTACTCGACGTTCTTATGGTTTTCTTTCTCACACTATTCTGTGTAACCTCTAGAGACTGTTGCATGTGAAACTCCAAGAAATCAGACATTTCTGATCTGAATAACAAATATGCAAATCTGCCTGATGAGCACTAACAACCATGCCTTAAATATTTTAAAGAATTTAAGGTAAAGGTAAATATTTTAGAATTATTATGTTTGAGTAAGGTGGGCACGGTGGCTTAGTGGTTAGCACGTTCGCCTCACACCTCCAGGGTTGGGTGTTTGATTCCCGCCTCCACCTTGTGTGTGTGGAGTTTGCATGTTCTCCCCGTGCCTCAGGGGTTTCCTCCGGGTACTCCGGTTTCCTCCCCCGGTCCAAAGACATGCATGGTAGGTTGATTGGCATCTCTGGAAAAATTGTCCGTAGTGTGTGAGTGCGTGAGTGAATGAGAGTGTGTGTGTGTGTGTGCCCTGTGATGGGTTGGCACTCCGTCCAGGGTGTATCCTGCCTTGATGCCCGATGACGCCTGAGATAGGCACAGGCGCCCCATGACCCGAGGTAGTTCGGATAAGCGGTAGAAGATGAATGAATGAATGAATGAATGAATGAATGAATGTTTGAGTAAGCTGCCACTGTTGGGCCCTTGAGCAAGGCCCTTAACCCTCTCTGCTCTGGAGGTGCTGTATCATGACTGACCCGATATTACATGACTGATATGTGACAAAATAAAGGCTTCTATTCAGCCGAGGAAACACTTTCTTTGTAGGTACTAAATTAACAACAGGGATGTGGAAGCTTAGTGATTAAGGCATTGGATTATAGAGCAGAAGGTTGTGAGATCAAATCTCAGGACCAACAAACTGCCACTTCTTGGGCCCTGAGCAAGGCCCTTAACCCTCAATTGCTTAGTTGTATGAAATAAGAATAAAAATGTATAAGGAAAGAATAATAAGGGTGTCTGCCAAATGTAATAAGATCATGTTTTGATGTATTATACATAAGCATTAATTTCACTATAAACATGTCTTAGAAAAATAAAGTGTGTAAAGGTTTGACTGGAAGTGTATCAATATAACAACCTCTCTTGTCCAATTGTATGCTTTGTGCTATGATAGCATAAGTAAGCCTGGAGACATGTTTCATTGTCTGTGTGGTTTCAGAGCCTGGATTCAAACGAAGCGTGAGAATGGAGACAGGAAACCCAAAGGAATGTCCAGAACTCATTTCTTATCCCTCTGCATCCAACAAGCAGGGTATAACAAGCGACATGAAATATTTGTGTTGACTAAATATATAAGAACATGGTCAGTGACACCCTGAATAATTACATGGTAGAAAATAAGCATACAACGGTGACTGTTGTCCCAGCATTCAACCGTGTTCAGCTCGTCTTTCCAGAAACCGCTATATCATTTCAATCAATCTTGTGTTACAAATTGGGTGCCATAAGAGAGAGAGAGAGAGAGAGAGAGAGAGAGAGAGAGAGAGAGAGAGACAGAGCGAGAGAAGTAGTTTTGTTTGTCAGTATTGGATCTCTTGTTTGAAACAACAGTATTACAGTCATGTCCATCACTCACGCAAGAACAACATGGTGCATTTTAAAAACCAGTTTTCCTCCAACCGCAGAGTTTGCATAACTGCTACGGTGAAAGTTTAGACCTACTTAATTTAAAGCCTTGTCTATCAATGCAATGCATGTCTTTTGTTTAATTACAAATTTAGGACTACTTGCAATGTGCACCTTGTGCTTAATAAACGTGTCAAAACAAAACTTCAGTGTGGCCAAACCTTCTCATTCCTGTGAGAATCGCCTTCTCTGAATCGCTTCATCTCTCCGATTCGGTGCCGTCTGTCGAGCACAAGTTCAGACCCGCAGGTCTGTGATGCAACGTTAAGCAAGCTCACATGCTTTTCCCTCAAGGGTGCAAGAGATAAGCAAATTACACAGCTATTCAGTGACGGAATAAAGGAAAAATGAATGAATGAATGAAGAGCTATCAGTTTAAGTAACTTTCTAAGACTTTGAAGCTACAGATTTGATGATCAGGGGATGTTTTTAATTTAATGATAGTTTTGAAGAGCTGGGAGTTTTTGAGTTACAGTTTTATCTTTACAGTAAACAGTGGACAGTGACAGGTTCATGCAAATTCATACATTTGATCAGATACTTAAAGACTGGAGGCATGCGTGTCAAACTGAAAACAAGGTTCAGGTCATCCTGGTGTGCAAACGAACGTGGCTTAAAAGTTTTGAAAGTATGGAAAAGTGACATCTTGGGACCTCAGGCGTTTGTGATTTATTCATTTTTGTGATTTTTGATTTATTCATTTTTTGAGTATTTTGTAATTATTAGCCGTTTATGGCCTGGACATCTGAATCCAAGATTTTTATCATGTATAACCTTTGACCCCCTAGTTTAATGGAGCAAACATGAAAATCTGTACATTCATTCAGATAAAGAATCCTACTGAGTATGATCGCAAAATCAATCCCCCCCCCCCACACACACCCACACACATACACCCACACACACACACTGTAATGCCAAGAAACACTTCCACATGTCAAGTTCCCAAGTTAAAAAATAAATACACAAAAAAAGAGGCTGGATGAGACTTCAGAAAGAAAGAGAGAGAGAGAGAGAGAGAGAGAGAGAGAGAGAGAGAGAGAGACTAACAGAGTGATCTGGACTCATTTACAGCCTGTGGTTGCATCTGGATGTAAACCAACATCCACTGATTCCAGTAAAACAGTGCAAACAGCTCTGCACTTTAACTCCTTGTAATGACCATCTCATCTCCATCATCTAATGATCTCTGACAGAAATCCACGTGATTAAGCACAGATCATGAAGCACACATGACACATGAGGCTAATATGCATGAAAGAAAATGAATAAACAATGAAGAATCTTACCTGGATACACAAGGCAAAGACCAGGCAGTAGATCCAGCCTCGAAATATCCAACTGGTGGAGAAATAAGCTCTCATGATGTGTGTGTGTAGTTTATACAGTGACCAAGTAAGATCAGTAAAACAGTTGTGTTTGTTCTCTCCCAGGCTTCTGCTCCGTGTGTGTGTGTGTGTGTGTGTGTGTGTGTGTGTGACAGGATGCCCTTAAAGTATGTTCAACTCCCACATACAGCAGTGGGAACTTCACCATACAAACTCCTCCTAGTTCCTCTAACAGCTAGAAGGGGAGGGGCAGATCTGTAAGTAGGCGGGGTTTCCACATTACGTGGGCGGGCCCCATTCTGAACCGCTTTGCTATTGGTGCAATGCAAAAGTATGCAAATGAGATTGCTCCACCTTCGATGCCCCGCCTTCTAAAGAGTCAAACCCTTAAAAAAAATAAATAAACACCATAAGCTGAACATTTTTGTATATAACATTAGTAGCATTTTTTTTATGTTTTTTTTTTGCCATTCATGTTATCATAATTACTTATTAATTATGTATATAGAGCAACATTGAGTTCTGAGCACAAGTAGTCAATTAGTCAGTATTAAAACTTTAATTAAAATTTAAAAAAAAAAGAAACACTTCCACATGTCAAGTTCCCAAGTTAAAAAATAAATACACAAAAAGGAGGCTGGATGAGACTTCGGAAAGAAAGAGAGAGAGAGAGAGAGAGAGAGAGAGAGAGAGAGAGAGAGAGAGAGAGAGAGAGAGAGAGAGAGAGAGAGAGAGAGAGAGAGAGAGAGAATATGAGACAGACAGAGAGAGAGAGAGAGAGAGAGAGAGAGAGAGAGAGAGAGAGAGAGAATATGAGACAGACAGACAGAGAGAGAGAGAGAGAGAGAGAGAGAGAGAGAGAGAGAGAGAGAGAGAGAGAGAGAGAGAGAGAGAGAGAGAGACAGAGAGAATATGAGACAGACAGAGAGAGAGAGAGAGAGAGAGAGAGAGAGAGAGAGAGAGAGAGAGAGAGAGAGAGAGAGAGAATATGAGACAGACAGAGAGAGAGAGAGAGAGAGAGAGAGAGAGAGAGAGAGAGAGAGAGAGAGAGAGAGAGAGAGAGAGAGAGACAGAGAGAGAGAGAGAATATGAGACAGACAGACAGAGAGAGAGAGAGAGAGAGAGAGAGAGAGAGAGAGAGAGAGAGAGAGAATATGAGACAGACAGAGAGAGAGAGAGAGAGAGAGAGAGAGAGGGAGACAGAGAGACAGAGAGAATATGAGACAGACAGAGAGAGAGAGAGAGAGAGAGAGAGAGAGAGAGAGAGAGAGAGAGAGAGAGAATATGAGACAGACAGACAGAGAGAGAGAGAGGGATAGAGAGAGAGACAGAGAGACAGAGAGAGACAGACAGAGAGATTTGAACACTACTAAACACTACTAAATACAATGATTGTTAAAGTGGGGTTCATAAATCAGATCCAGGGATCCAATCATTTTTATGATGTTAAAGTAGTGAAAATTACAACCCACAATAACAAGTTCTTATGTTTATTATAGACGTAATTAGTTATTGTGATGAATAGTTGCCTTTGACCAGTTGCTTGAACTGAATGTGTTTAATCTGAAGCTAAATATCTTCAATAACTTAAATATAATAGCAAATATTAATGCAAACATGGTCTCTGAGTGGAAAATGCTTTATATTGTATGTGAATCTGAGCTGGTCAGTGGGAGCTTTACAGTGATGCCCTACAGTTGAATACTGTTGATAGATAAGGCCAAGTTAATTGCCCTCATTTAATATAGAGGTAACTTTTATACTGTTCTTAAGACAGCCAGAGACACCACCAGTTGCTAAGTAAAAACAGATCTGTGTAACCACATGATTATTATGTTAGTGGTGAAGTGAGATTGTGATAGGTAGACAAAATAAGGTGTATGTCCTTGTGTTGTGTTGCATCTAATGTTAGTGATATTATGCAATGCGTACATATGTGAGTGTATTTAAAAGAGCTTTTTTTTTTTTTAAATTGTCATTTGTCTATTAATCTATCATCATTTTTATGATTAAAATGATAAAATATTACTCCACGGGGGGGGCACGGTGGCTTAGTGGTTAGCACGTTCGCCTCACACCTACAGGGTTGGGGGTTCGATTCCCACCTCCACCTTTTGTGTGTGGAGTTTGCATGTTCTCCCCGTGCCTCGGGGGTTTCCTCCGGGTACTCCGGTTTCCTCCCCCGGTCCAAAGACATGCATGGTAGGTTGATTGGCATCTCTGGAAAATTGTCCATAGTGTGTGATTGCGTGAGTGAATGAGAGTGTGTGTGTGTGCCCTGCGATGGGTTGGCACTCCGTCCAGGGTGTATCCTGCCTTGATGCCCGATGACGCCTGAGATTTGACGCCTGACGACTGAGCACAGGCTCCCCGTGACCCGAGGTAGTTCGGATAAGCGGTAGAAGATGAATGAATGAATGAATGAATGAATTACTCTACAGAGGACAGAACCATAAAACTGGCTCTTTTAAATGAACCAGATTAGATTATTTCATTATATATATATTTAATAAACAAACATTACATTACAGGTAAAAAGACATGCAATTATAATCTGTACCAGCGTCTATTATACAGTACTTTTCCTGACAATGATAACATGTCAGGGCAGCAGAGGATGATCAACAGTTCATCCATAACAAGACCTCATGGATCATGTATGGGCAATTTAGCAACATAGCAACCCATCATCCATTATGTTTCGGTAGATGAGAGGAAAACTGAGGTCCAAAACTCCTTGTGAACTACAACCCGGGTTTAGTGATTGACTGGAGCTCGACCAGAGTCCCTGTTTCAAGGATCACGGATCTTTATTTGTCACATGCATATTACATACTGTACATGCAATGTAATGGAATTGTTTTCCTGTAGCTACTCGTCCCGCAGTGAAACAACAGAACCAACAATAAACTAAGGACATACCCAAACAATAAAAAAAAAAAATCGAATATAATACACATATAGTAAAAGTCTATGGAGAAATGTAACGAGGACGAGAAGCATGTAATTGACCGTATACATTAGTACACAGTGTGTAATGTTTTTCCCCGATAGTGCAGTGTGTATGTGAATCAGTGTGTGAGGTATGTGAGTGAGGAATATGTGGACTCCTTCAAACGTCCTTGTTCGGTAAATAATATCTTGAGCTCTGGTTGTTGTCTACTTGGAGTACGAACTGCGTAGGTTTTCTCCAGGCTCTCCGGTTTCCTCCTACTGGCTATGTAACATGTAATATTGGCCATAGGTGTGAGTGTGTGTGAGGTTGCGTGTGTGGTGGAGGATCCACCATGATCCTGTCAGTAAAGATAAATGAATAAAAATATTTGCTCTGTTTCAAACCACTTTATTGCAATACAGAGCCAAAATTTCTGTAACTCTGGAACAAATGTCAAAACCATTTTGCTGGATAACGTTATTAAATACCACCAAAACCAATAATAGCTTCTCTTCCCGTACGTCCATTGAAGCGTCTCTGATGGTGTAAACAAGCTGGTACAGTCAACTCCATTAGAAACTATTACAGTAAGCTCATTTAAGCAGTTTCAGCCCACATTTCGAAACACCTTATTCCAGGTCTGACAAAGCCCTTTTTGTCTTTAATATCATAAGCCGACACAAACGGTAGATGACAGAGATAAAATTTGATCTTAATCCTTATCTCGTAAACCTACCACCTGCCTTTGCTTTGCACCTGTCTACCAGGGTGGATAGGGGCCCTTCCCATCCAGAGTTTAATGAACTGCTCTTCCTAAGTCTTTCAGCCTCTGGCATTGTCCTTCACACACTTCGGCTCCTCCTGCGAAACCATTACTGCCTGATTTGAATAACTGTCAGCTAAGGTGCTGGGAGACTTGGCTTCTTGTTTTTTTTTCCTGCTGGTGATCTCTCACCTTAAGAAGAGTTGTGCAACACTACATGCAAATAAGCACATTCTCTGCTTGTTCATATAAAAAGATGATCGTATTTCAAGATCAGATTTTTTTTTTGTTACGAAGTATAAAAACACATTCGGAGACTTCTGCAACATTTGTGGGTTTCTTTCATGGAGTCAAATATGGATCAATGACAATGACAAAAAGGGAACTTGTGAACTTCTGTTCCGTTATACATGGGGAGGGGGTGGGGACAAAAAAAAAACCCAAAAAAAAAAAAAAACATGGGTACTGAACTGCACCTTGGATTGTCTCTTAAGCGTACACTGTATTGTCAAACTGTACGATGTTTTGTAACCTTGATGTGTAGCTTTTTCTGTGCATGAAGTGCACCTTTATACTATTATTTAAATAATAGTGAAATAATTTATTAATAAAATATACAAGTCCTTAAAGTGGTATATAAGATGCCGTTCAATCATAGTAACAATCTGAGTTGTATGGGTTACCATATAAATGGTATATTACAGACTACAAGTTTGTTTTCTTTTTTTTTTTTTTAGATATTTTTCATGACTTAAGATTTACAGCACAATTTAGACCAAGATGGCATGATGTATTTAAAAAATGTTCACGTTCATACATAATAATAATAATAATAATAATAATAATAATGTTATAGATTAGAAGTTGTAGAGTAAACAACAAAAAAAAAGCAATGAAAACACACAGAGGTTTAATGTCCCTGTGGTTTGGGCAACGTCTCCACCTCCCTCTCCACCTCCCTCTCCACCTCCCTCCCTCTGGAAATGTTCCTGTTGTCTGACTCACGGTGTGTTCGTGACTAAGACATCCCACCTTACGGCATCTCCACGCACTTAGTACTGCATATTGAAAAAAGATTTCTATCAAGAAGCCTGCGATCGACTGGAAAGCGTTCGAGACTTCGAGCCGCACCCAGAGATCCGTGGAAATGAGAAAGCAATGAAAAAAACTTTTATGCAAATATTCCTGGGTGGGAGAAATAAATAAAAACTCTGCAAATGTACTAATCAGGATTAAATGTTAATGATTCACTACAATATGCAAATCTATCGTTGAAAGTCGGAAGGAATGTCTTTACGCGGCAGGCCGCAGGCCAGAGCCCTCAGAAACGGCTCGTGAACTTTGAACCTGTTGCCGTTTAACCCAACGGAGAGGGTTTGCTGTTCATTGTTCGAACACCTGCCTGCTGATATCGTATCTTACACCACGTTCACGTTTATAGATCTACACAACAGTCCTTCACTTTTCTTTTTTTTTTTTTAATCATGACACCAATTTCCAGTATACAGGATACAGGTATGTTCCTTCTCAGTGTATTATACAGTTATTTACTTGTTTATTTGTTTTGAGCATATCCAAAAGGGGAAAGAAACCCATTACACACACGTATAGAAAACACTGCAACACATGAAAGAGCGCAAGACAGGGAAGGAATCCTTTTTTCCACCATCGATTTAACAAAGAAAGAAAGAAAAATAAATTTAAAAAGAAAGAAAGAAAGAACGAAAGAACGAAACGTAGTGATGTTAATTAAAATATCCAAAAAAAAACAAAACAAAAACAAACAAACAAAAAAAAACAGTGCAAATTTCTTTGGATGTTTTTTCATTTAAGACATAAATAAGATATAAAACGAAGCCTATTTAATTTAATAATAATGATGATGATTTTAAAAAAAAAAAAAAAAAAAAAAAAAAAACGGAACGAAACGATATGAAACGAAAGGCAGACATTCGACATCTTCAAGTAGGAGGTCCCAGACAACAGAGGCTCATGGGAAACTTCCCCAGCAGCACTTGCTTCACTTCTTTCTCTGGAAAACGTTGGCCAGCATGGCGCCTGATGTGGTCAGCTGACCCATCTTACTCAGGAACTTGGTCTTGGCGTCTTCACCCACCAGACTCGCTGCGATGGACATGGACCTGAAACAAAGCAGACAAATATAAATATCAGGAAGAAAAAAAAAAAAAAAAAAAACGTGTTTCCTAATATGTACTTAATACTACTTAAGTACTAGTACTGAAGATTTTTCTTAAATCCTGACTCTAACTAGGTTTCTGTTTGCCAGATTAACTTCATGAGAAGTCTCTCGTGCCGGATTTGCAGCCAAAGATTTTACTGTTTGATTGGAGCAAAAGAAAAAAAGTGAGCGCTGCAAATAAAGCACCGTAATCATGTTTAATGATCTGTATGATATGAATTATAAATAACTGGCTGTTTTTTTACTTGTATAGAAGCTAGAGAGCTCCATACAGAGCTCTTTGTCCTATACAGGTTTATGGGAAGCCTGGAGCATATCACAAGGGGACTCAGGGCACAAGGTACGGGACATTCTGGACAATATTGTAGGGCTCAATAACACACTCCTTTACACACTACAGACGATTCAGAGATGCCAATCAATCTACAAGACATGCCCCGTTAG
>NC_083484.1:3830000-3835000 GCF_030014155.1 Tachysurus vachellii
AGAAGAAGAAGATGGAGAAAGAGAAGAAGGAGAAGAAGAAGATGGAGAAAGAGAAGAAGAACAAAAAAAAGCAGCAGCAGCAGCAGCAGAAGCTGAAGACCTCACACTTACACTCGTCTCTGAACCTGGGCTCTGCGTTGGGTCCCACTCTGCCAAACGTCTTAATAATCTCCATGTGTAAGGAATGTTGGTCCTGATACACCGGATCTTCAAGAAAGGAAGCCAGCTGCATTTTCACTCTTTCCAGTAACTAATAAAAAAAACCAAAACAAAACCATGATGGCTGACACGAGGCAGTTTAAAGGCACCCACACAAACCGCTACAATACTGAGCTGAAAACGGTACCTCTCTTTGTGTTACAGTCTCCATAATAGTGCCGAATGCAGGGATAGTGGAAATCCTCACAGAGCTGGAAGCATAAAAAAGACCATCAGGACGCATTCAAAACAAAAAACAACCCCTTTCCCAAAAAAAAAACAACACAACCGTCCATCAGCCCAACACAAGCACTGATGGATCATGTGGTAAGCAAGATAATGGATAATGTCAGACGATCATGCCAACGGCAATACGGGAACATACTACTACTGTGAGAAAGATATAGATATATATAAATAAATAATAATAATGAAGAATTATAAAAAAAAAAATAATAATAAAAAAAAAAAATGAAGAGAAAGAAGAGACAGGATTATTGGTGTTATGATATCTCACGGCTGAGTTGAACTCACAATTCGGGACCACTGCACAAGGTAATTAGGGCCGGGGCTACCCGCTTGTCAATTAAGGCTTCATTCATGCCTCGAAGGATCAGCTGCAAACCGGGCAGATGCAAAAGAGAGACCGGGATATCAACATACACGCGCACACACACACACACACACACACACACACGCACGCACACGCACACACACGGCCCAGGACCTAGCAGGGTGAGGACTTGGAGACAGAGATAACAGAAGGGAAAGCTACGGCTTCGGACCCGAGGACAGAGGGGCAAGCCTGCCACGAGCCACACGGACGGATGGACGGACGGACTGACAGATGTCTAGAGCATGCTGCTGCTTCAAGCGAGTGGCGGTTAATGAGGATTGTGTAGGTGAAAGTGTTAGTAAAACACGTGAGTCACACTTGAACAAAAAAAAATAAATAAAAAGATCCTTCAAGCCTGGGTTGTATCAGGAAAGCTCAAAAGAAAGCTCAGACAGAGCAAATTTAACCCGAAATAAATATATTATTAAAGTCGTATGTCTTGTTTTTGCATTCTCAGTCCAATCTGATCTCCAGTCTAACCTGAAGCACGTGCACGATTAACACAGACAAGACTAAGTTCGGTCTATCAGTGTAAAAGGAAAATTTGGAAAAAAAATTGCATCTTTAATTTGTGTATTTCTCAGAAACGAGGCTGCAAGAGACGAATGTGTGAAAATACCTTTCTGTAATAAAAATATTAAACCAGTCCCTAATTAAAAAAAAAAAAATGTGTCTTAAAAGCATCCAGTTAGATTTATATCTAACTGGATTAATAATTGGATTAATATATCCAGTTATATCTAACTGGATTAATGGATTAATAATTATAAGAATAATATCTTATAATAAGAAATATAACACACATCTGCCTGTGTAAAAGAAAACCTTCAAGTAAAAGAAATTTGCCCCAATTCCTAGAACTAATGTACAGAGAAGTTTTTAGAATTTATGTACTTGTTTGATTTATTTCAATTTCTATATATATATATATATATATATATATATATATATATATATATATATATATATATAAATAATATGTGTATACGTGTATATATATATATATATATATATATATATATATATATATATATATATATATATATATATATATATATATATATATATACATACATACATACATACATATATACACACGTATATATATATATATATATATAGTATATATATATATATATATATATATCTCAATTTATTTTGAATACCAAAATTCATTCTTGTTAATTTTTTTTACTACTAAAACCAGAAACATGTAAGTGTTCTTGTCTGTGCGAAATTGTAGCTTATACAGAATATTTTAGGCCAAACGATGAGAAGGATTTAAAGCTTCCCGGGAAAACCGAGGCAGAGGGAGGTGTGTGAGTGACGGAGGCAGGAGGAGACTTACATTTCAGGATCACTGGAGAGAGTGATAAGAGCCGGAACAACTCTCTGAGCTACTAGGGTTTCATTCACCCCCTTCACCAACAGCTGATTGGTCAGATCAGGGGTGATGTCACACAGGACGCATGGAAGGAGTGAGCAGAGAGTCATGGAACACCACGAGAGAGCGAGAGAGAGCGAGAGAGAGAGAGAGAGAGAGAGAGAGAGAGAGAGAGAGAGAGAGAGAGGAAGATAGGAGGAAAACAAAAAAGAGAGCAGAAGAAGAAAGAGACAAAAAGAAAAACACTGGTAAAAAAAATAACCGCAGCGCTGACACACACACACACACACACACAATGTAATCATAACACAAAAGAAGTACATAGAAGGAGCTGACCACAGACTAATGAGAAACAGAGAAAAAAAAAAGGTTCAAATCAAAAGAGATGTAAGAAGCCACGCCCTCGGCATTACATCACAACGACAACCAGGACAGAGCTGATTTACGCTTCACTTTAACTATCATGATTATTCCACAGGGAAAATGAGGGGAATGAAATGAGAACTTCTGCTATAACCATTCAGAATGATATCAGCAAGCGTGCAACAGAGCGTGCACACACACACACACACACACACACACGCACAAAGATGCTTTATGCTTTAAGCTACGGCAGAGTCGTAAACTGCTGGACATTCAGTGAAGCGGCGTGTACAAAAAGCACAATGCAAGACACGGCGCTAGAGAGACGGGGATCAGCAAGACATCATTTAGTCATCATCATCATCATCATCATCATCATGACTTTAAACATTTAAACAATGCATGGAAGGTTAAAAATGAGTCGTCGGTTAATTACCGATAGTAATTTAGAGCTTCAAATTGTTTTCTCTGATTCCTTAAAAAAGAAAAAAAAAAGAAAAAGTCTGACCTCAAACATGCGTGCGGCGGTGCAGCGAACGAGTGCGGATGTGTGAACCACGCCGTACCACAGTACGGTCAGCAGCAGCTCGTGGTAGGCCGGGTTTGCCCTGAATGCACAGACAATACAGAAAGAATCAGAAAGATTGTCACATTTCTAGTCAACACTCCTACGTTCCTCTCCGTCCTTTCTGACCTTTCTACAGTAAGGACACTGACCTACTGATATGAATCAAACTGAACCCCTGGTGTCCAGTTGGACAGATTTCTCACCTCCCATCACTCCTTTCTCTAGCAGTGTGTCAGTTCTCTGATTCCAATCCCAAAGACATAAAGTACATAAATACCCCACGTCATACTTAAACAACTCGTACGTACAGTAAGACTCCAAGACATCTTTTCTTGACTGAGTAATTTGTTATATATTAGTTAATAACAATGACCCAAGTGTTACTGTATTCTTGTCTAGGAATTAACCATCACCCGGAACGCTCCTGCGTCACGATTCACAGCTCGCAACAAGCCTTTTCTTTATTTTATTTTAACTCCAGCTTCCAGACTACATTCTAGGAAACGTCAGTTTTGAGAAGCGCTGCTACCAGCGTGGGATCAATCGCAGCCCAAGTTTTCAAAAAGTTTCATTCAATCCTGTGTGATAGAGCGAAGACTGCTGGAAAACGTCTCTGACGCATTCACGTCAATGTAAACTAGATTATTCTTATTATTAAGAAAGAAGTTAAATCTAGTTAGTCAGATTGGATACAATGCAGCAGAGAGCCGCCAATTTATAACGCTTTAAACCACAACGGCTTGGACTCCGTCCTCTTAAATAAAGGTTTCTTTGAGAAAACACGTACGCCAAGTTACATTTAAATGATTTAAACGTATTGTTGTGAATGACTTCAATTTAATTCTAAACGCATTGTCTTCCTTTTGCCTTGACAATGCTGTCATGGTTTTAAAGCACAAATTGAGCTTGAAATCAAAGCAAAAGGATGAAGAGACTGTATTCATAAATAAATATTATTTGGCTCTTTATTTTATGGCTTGGTACGAGATATGAACCTCCGATCGTGGGGACGGACACGAGCGGCAAATCATAAGCTTCGAATTTGATCCGTGAGGAAAATTTTGTAGAATGAGAATTTTTCGGAATGAGTCTCCGGTACCAGTGATAAAGCTGTCAGCGTATCCGACATGGAAGCGTGTTCAGGGTGGAAGGCTTTGTGGTTTCTCTGTAACCTGACGAGCTGCCTGTTTTCGTCTTGTTATTCTCAAGAGTAAAAGAGAAGCGAGAGAGAACGGAAGCCTGCTTGATTCACAGGAATATCGGATGTATCTATAAACGTCTAACGAGTATAACGTGTCGTTCTTTATTTGATTAAAAAAAAACTGCCGCACTAGAAGTGGAATAAGACACTTCCCGTGATCCACTTTTAGGTGATCGTCGTGATGAAGTCACAGACGTCCCTCAACTACAAAATAAACGGTGCATGTTTATAAAAACAGCAACAACGAAGAAAAAAAAAAACAACGACGATATCTTATTCCAAGAAAAGTTGAACGAGGAAAAAATAAAAAATAATCGCATTTAACCAGATAAGAAAGCTAATGTTGACGTAACAGAGCGTGATGTTTACGACTGGCGTATGTTTTCCTACCCGAGTTCTACGAAGGAAGCTTTTAGACTGTCGAGAGGGGCATGAGAAAGAGACAGAGTAGTCATAACGTCCTCTAGGAAGCCCACCAACAGCTTTCGGTCTTCATCCTGGTCCAAAAAAGAAAATTAGAGTAAATTTTGCTTATATGATTCGGTGTGTCTGCAATGGAATGATAGAAATTATACAAAAATGGCAAGCAAATGGGGTTAATATTGACTGAAATAGGTTTATTTATTGGTGCAGTCAAATAACCAATAAATAGGGAATCTAGGAGAATTAT
>NC_083484.1:3842500-3855000 GCF_030014155.1 Tachysurus vachellii
GGCCTTGCACAGTGGGGAACACATACTTATTCACAAAGTCTCCGAAAATTCAGGGAAGCATACAGTGACCCAGCCATGAACAAGGATGAATATATTGTGAAACACAAGGCCACACATTGAAACACAAGATAACACACACAGGGATACACACACACAAACACACACCTGGGTGTATTTGTCTGGGTCGTCAATATAGCCCATGATGACACCCAGACTCTTGACAACCGCCTCTCGCACCATATCGGCCTTGTCCTCCGCCAACATCTGCTGCAGCATGGAGAGCACCAGAGAGCTGCGGATCTCCTTCTGTACACACACACACAGTTATTACATTGCGGTTTAAGGAAAAGTCAGAATATGTTATAATTAGAATTGCAGAATCTTCTCAGTATCAACACTTTCACAATCACAAAGCTAAACACACAAATACGTAACGTAACATAATTACACACTCTAAGCCTTTTTCCTACTAATGTGGCACCGCCTCCACATACAAAGCCGTGCCAACGCTTGGACTTGTTTAGAACAAATTCGCAGAAGCACACGAGTGTGTACAATTGCTCTAGGTTACAAGGATTGGTTAGAAGTGTGCTTCAATCTTAATGGGAGTAGATCTTTAAAAGATTTCGGGGGCAAAACCAAGTAGAAAAGAAGAAAAAAAGAAAGAAAAAGAAAATATGCATATAGGAAAAAAAAAACGGAAAAAAGAAGAAGAAAAAAGCTAACCAATTAAAATACATTTTTTTTTATGCTATGTTTTGTGGTATTCATTATTACCTTTTTAATTAGAAATTGATTAACACTAAAAAAAAGTAGAAAATATAGTTGTTGTTTTTTTTATTAAATGTTTGTGATGCTGCTGTTAGCTCTAAAACTCAATACCTCACAAAATAAACACGTTCAAATTTAATTCCGACAAAAATCCAATTTTCTGTTTTTTTTTCTTCTTTTTTTCTCTTTAAAACATTTGCCAATCTTCTTATATTTAGTCGCGGAAGTTCGAGCAGAACCTTCGAATTTTGACCGTAACTCAGTAATAATATGGAACTTGATAGTACACTGTTATTAAGTCATTTTGCAATTTTATTCAGCGCAAACTTGGACCTTTAGTTATACCAGTTATTTTAAACGCATATGGTTTATTTGTGTGTGTGTGTGTGTGTGTGTGTGTGTGTGTGTGTGTGTGTGTGTGTGTGTGTGTGTGAGGGGGGGATTATTCCTGGAATTGTACAAGTTTCCGAGCCATTTTAGCGACTTGGGCCAAAGTTGTGTTTAGGAACAAAGGACATCTAGATGACGCCAATTTAGCTGCCACAAACTAATCAAAATCCACTGTGATCTGTCAGGGAGGCTCTAGAGATGTAGTAAAGTCTGAGCTTTTCACAGAAAACTATAAGACGATGCGGCGTCTTCAGAAACGGTTGTAAAATTGTATTTTAAGAAAGGAATCTAATTGATACAATTTTCCAATTTTCCAATTTTGACCCAACTTCTCTAATACAAGACGAATGTAGTCAACGATTAATGGACGTCTACTTCACCCAATAAGCTTTTCTATAAATACTTGGTTAACCTTAAACTCATCCAGTTCTTTTCCAGTAATGGAAAAATCTTGATAATGTGGTTTACACACTGTTACTGTAATGTATAAAAATGAATCCCACTTCACTGTGAATCTGTAAGGCCATCTTGTTCAATTGAGAATCACTTTCACATAATAAAGTTCACATGAACCAAGAACCACTGGAAATAACTAGAAATTATAACACACACACACTGATACAATCCCGCTGAACTTTCAAGTAAAATCCACCCTGATTGGTCTATTTTCACAATGGTTAACGGTTTTTCTAAATTACCCACAATGCCATTTGTCTGAATTTTTAAATAAGCTGATGCAGCGGGGCTTTAGTCCTTTAGCCTGCCCAGCGCACCAAAGCTGCCGCTAACAACAGTGTACTGTAAACAGCATCACCTCGAAGATCGCTAAAAGCCATACCTCAATGTTATAGCTGAAGTCTGAACTTCTATTAAATTCCATTTTTTTCTCCTATTAAATTGCATTGAAACATTGCTGGTAATAACAATGTCTGACAAAAATACAGCACCAAACAAAACAGTAGCATCAGAATCGCTAAATAAGTCGTAAATATAAATACCTAGATAAAACTATTCATTTGGTCCATGAGAACTGCTCCGGTTATTTTATAAAACTGCTGCAAATCAAAAAGGTTACGCAAAATGTTGTAGTTGTATAAAGCATGGACGTTAACATTTTGAGTGCATTTGCTAAGGATGCAAAAATCTTGACAAAATGAGTTGTGTGCCAACATGAACGTTCATAAAAATGATTAAATGGGACTCAGTGATGGATTCGACGACCCCTTGGGTGTGACGTAGTCTCGTCAGTTAGATGAATGAGTCTTACCGGCAGATAGGGGGCCAGTGCTCCACAAGACTCCGCCACCAGCAGCCTTCTCTCTGGGTACTTGTGGTTTATCTGAACATACACACACGTACACACAAAACCAGCCAAGTCAAAGAAGACACAACATGATAAAGTGAATCCATGGTCTGACCACATGATTGCTTTTCCCTTCATCGTGTTTACCAGCTTCTTCCCTCACATGACCGATCGTTGGATTGCCAACGCCAGCTGAAAAGGACTGTTTTGTGGTGTTGCTAAGATAAACAGGTGTACACTTACAATTAAATGAAACTACAAGGGCGTTTAGGGCTAAGAAACAAACTCTCTGAGGGCGTGAGGTTGGCTATGACTATCGCCCAGGCTTTGATGACCAAACGGGATAACACACATCTGTAATACGACGAGTGCACTGTGTCTGTTTTTCTCAAAGTTATGAGAATCAAATGTGAGAGGAAGAAAACAACTTGTGAGGTCTGTTCGTCTGATCGTCATGTGGGAACAATGTACTGTATTTAAATTAAGGTTTGCTTTGTTTTAGCAACAATAAAAATGGCTAAAGTTATAAAGGTATATAATGATATTGGAGTATAAACACACGATAAACATTTCACACTGAGTAACTGATTAGAGTTAATAGGATTTAGCTTTAGGTCTGTGTACTGTATGTAGGTTATATAACTTTATATAGCACTGGGCTTTGTGGCAGAATGGATGCATGTACCCTGAAATTAAATTGGGGGGTGGGGGTGGGGTTTAATTAAAGGGTTGATTGTTCTATTCAAAAAGCTATACTGAGGAGCAGAGCCAAATTTATCACTTACACACTACTGTGTATGTGTGTGTGTGTGTGTGTGTGTGTGTGTGGGGCTTAGGGGTGAAAGAGCCGACCTGTTCCCAGCACTGTGGTAAAAGTTCCACCTCCACCCGCGTTGGGCCCACATGCCGTGCAAAAGCCACACAGCCCATAAGGATCATTTGTCTGAAGGAGGCAAAGAAACAATGGTGGAGTGTTAGCAGTAACCACAGCAGAAATGAAAGTTATGTTAAAAACAGCACTTTATATGAAGTGTACTTTGGTGTCTCCTACATTACGAGTAACTGCAGTGAAGCTGTGAAACGGTTCGTCTGTACATTAACAGAGATCGAAGAGCTTTATTGAACACATCTGAAACATTATGAGTAATATGTGATGTGTAGTCTGGAACTAGAGTATACTGGGAAGTGAGGTGCTTACTCATGCTTTTTTTTTTTTTTTTTTTTTTTTTTTTTGCATTGTCAAATTCCATGCAATACTGTACATAGTACAATACTTATAGTACACATAGGATCTACTCAAAAAAGCAAACCTTCCACACATCTCGGATCACTAATGACCAAAGATCAGGAATAGAGAAGCAGAATTTAGCTTAAATGCTGCCACAATACACAGAAGATCTCCGATATGCCCCATCCTATAAAGTCTAAAACTTTTTTCCCCCCCATGGTTCTAAAATATGCTGCATTAAGCGCATATACGCAACAGAGGAGGCTAAGAAAACTAAAAGAAAACTTTCTGGAAGCAACTGATGCTAACTCAAATTCTAATTTAAATTTATTTGTATAGCGCTTTTAACAATGGACATTGTCTCTAATCAGCTTTACAGAACATAGGAAATATAGCACAAAAAGTTTAATATACAAAGTATTGTATTAATATAATACAAATTATACTAATATTTAAGTGTTTGTATTTATCACCAATGATCAAGCCTGAGGTGACTGAGGCGAAAGAGGAAGAAACCTTGAGAGGAACCAGACTCAAAAGGGAACCTCATCCTCATTTGGGTGACACTGAAGGGTGCGATTAAAAATATAAAGTCTAATTGTGTATTGATTAGGAGGTTGTTGTCCTCAAAAGAACCACATGGATTTGGCATCTTCTCTTAGAATGTCAGGAGACTTCATGAAGCAGAATCCAACTGGAGCTGGTACATCTCTAGATACCTCAGGATCTACACAGGGTTGGCCTGAGAGAACACTGTCCCTAGTGTGAAGCTGGACGGTGGTAGCAAAATGCTATGTGGATGTTGTTTCATGAGCAGGGACTGGGAAAGTGGTCAGGGTTGAGGGTAAGATGGATGAAACCAAAAACTGGACAATTGTAAAAGCAACAGACTTAAACCTGGGTCAGGTTCACCTTCCTAGAAGATATATAGTTCAAAACCGAGCAGCTGAAGGTCCAGTCATGGCCCAGATTTCAGTAGAAGAACTGAGAATCTGTAGCAGGAACTGAAATGTCTGTTCACCAGTAATCTCTATGCAATTTAACAGAGATTAAGCAATTTTTCCAGGAAAAATGAGCAAAACGAACAGGCTCCAGATGGGTAAATCTGGGCTCCACTCTGTAACTACACCCACACAAACAGAAACACACAAACACACACACCTCTGCTCATCGTCTGGCCTCTTGATGAGGTTGAAGAGGATGTGCAGTAGCTGGTCTCTCTCTTTGGGCTCAGGGTGGAGGCAGGCTGTGCACAGGATGAGTGGAATGAGTTCCTACAACACAAACAAACACCAATGAAGGTGTGAGATTCAAATAAATATACACACCTGTAAACACACTCGCACCTCCAGAGGGGAAGCAACAGGACACACAGGCACACGAGGGTCAAGGATACAGGGAACAACACAGGGCTCGCCTTCAACACAAAGGAGAAGGTCTGAAAGTGTGCGCTTGGGTGTGTTTAGTAAAAATACAGCAAAAGTTATGTCCTCTCAAAAGCATGGACAAATATTAGTGGAGGTTTTCTGACTGTTTTTTTTAAATGGATTCTATATTCTATATTCAGCTGCTAGTCATGGTCATAAAAATCCCATCATCGTGTCACACACTGGGCCGTACGGTGGTTACTGATGACGCAGTCGTTCCATTTGGGGGTCGCAATGAATAAAGATAAGCGTAGTTTTCTTGAGATTAATCCCTATCAAACACTGCTTGGTTCACAGCGTACACACCTTTAGGGCTGGGTCGTAAATAAACAAAGCTCATGAAAACATAAAAACAGGAAAGTTAAACAAATCTGCGGTGAGACTAAAGGCAGATTGACGCCTGTGCCTGTTTGTTTGTACTGCTCTTTTATTTCCTTCACTTTGACGGTACATTTTCACCTGCCAAGAGTTCTCTGTAACACCCCCACCCCCACCCCCCCTCCCTCTTTCTGGCCTTCTGCATCACACTCCAGCTATGCTACTTACGTCCCTTTGAACTGAGTTAAAAGCCATAGCGTGTAGCATCTGGAAGAGGAAGACATGCACGCAGGCCGTTAGGAAACATTTTATTTGGCACCGGTCCACACGCTGATGTGCCGGAGTACAGGAATAACTGTATGCTCCAGGCAGTCAATAAAAAAAGGGGGAGGGAAGTGACACACTGATCAAAAATATGCAAGGATGAACATATGGCTTAACTAAGCTCACCGTTAGTCTCCATTAGAAAATCTACCTGAACATAGCGCCAAGATTAACGATTTCATAAACACTTAACGCTGCGTGACCGAAAACAGACGTCTCGGTTAAGAACAAGTCATTCGTGCTGTTAAGAACAAGGCATTCATGCTGCGTAGAGAGACTAGATACACATGAAATAATATGGAAAAAAAAAAATACACTGTAAAATGAAGTGTACTCAATCAATTCCAAATATACAGTATGGGATTTTAGAGAACTGTTGCTACGTATGAACTGTGCATGAAAGACTAAATATAGGGTGCATTATTTATTTAATAAATGATGTAGGTTTATGTTTAAATGTTGACTCTTAGGGTTAAATTGTTCATTAAAATTCTTGTATTTCACATCCTGAACGAAAGCGCACACCAAAACTCTTACATAACGTTATAGGAAATGAATCAACACGTGACATGGTCATGCGTGATGTGATGTCGACTGTTATACCGCGGCATTTTGTCGATAAGAAACATTTAAATTTATCAATAAACAACATGGCATACCTTTAAACCATTTATACTGTAGTTAGATTCTTTTTTTTTTTATCTGTTTTCTTCAAATCTGGACATTAAAACACCTCTCAGTTATTACATAACAGCTACCGAACATATCTTTTCGACCTAGTCTAGTGTCACGGTGATTGACAGGGGAGACGGAAAGACCATCCCACATTGACATCATGAGGACGGCTGCATCATCGTCGCGATTCAAACTCATGAATGCTTCTTACCACATAGGAGTCTAATTTAACTCCATGTTGTAAAATGCTGGCAAAACAACTTAGCTCCTGTTATCCATTATGATCTAGCAGCTATAAATTCAGGGTTCCCACTCTTTTTCAGAGATCATTTTCCAGGACATTTCAAATTTAGCAAAAAAAAAAAAAGACAAGGATCACAGATTCACGGCCTAAAGTAATATGTTCTTCACTCCAGAGGTCTTAAAAACAACGTACACTTTATGGCTATTACTTAACTATACTTTTAAAGACAATTCGTCATGTGAATGAAATTTCAACATTTATAAACTAAAAAGACCGCACATATTAATACCCTTTCCTTTCTCAGGCCAATGCCGTCATGCACGCTTTAGATTGCTGTGTATTCCCCTTGCACATGATATTCAGATTAACAAGGTTAATATAACCTGCTTACCCGTCACCATTTGCTGAAAACATTCGAGCACTTAAACCATTCCTAGCAGCTGAAACCGCCAACACAAGACAGCGTCATCCGTCACAGCGAGATTAAACAGCATAACAAAAAACCCGTCAAAACTCAGCGTCCCTGAACAGAGCGCTTTCTGTTACTAACGTTAATCGTGTCGACCAGAGTTGTAAACTGTTCTTTAAATGATCAAGAATATTTAAAAATAATAATTTTCCAGGACAACAAGATTTTTTCCATTACAGTTTATGTTTTCTCTCATTTTCCATGTGTTTTCCAGGACTGGAACATTGGTCATTAATTTTCCAGGATTTCCAGGTTTTCCAGGACGCGTGGGAACCCTGAAATTGTCTGTGTTTTCCTCCATCTCTCGTTTGAAGATAGCATTTCTTTTTCACACCAGCATGTCACATTAACACTATTGAATAACGCCACAAAACCTAAACACATGAGATGTGTTTTGAACTAGAAGAAGAGGGAAAAAAAAAGTGTAGACATCTTTGTTTACTAAAGCTTATGGTTTCTTTTTGACTTCCTGGTTGGAAGAGCTTTCTTTAGCTAAATAATACACATAAGGGTATGTGAACGAATAAAAACACCAGCCGAGTTTTTTTTTAACTGCAGACGGCCTGCAACTATGGCCAAGTTTACAAGCTTTGGTATATAATACAAAATATGATGCAAGTATGTAGTTCTAACTTGTAAAATATGTTTGGTTTCAGATGTTTGTTATCTTGTAAAAACACTGGGTGTATATGTAACAAATAGTGCTGTAAAATAATGTTATATAATCAGATACGCTCTCCACAGCAACTGAGAATCATACTCATTATGTGACACGAGAAGATTGTCACCAACTTTATTAAGAACGCCTTCATGTTTCTGTAATTATCCAATTATCTAAATCAACTGGCAGCAGCACAATGAATAAAAACAAAGTCATGAGCTTCAGCTAAGGTTCGCATCAAACGTCAGAATGGGGACAGTGGCTGAGGTGTTGATTGGAAGGTCATGAGTTCGAATCCCAGGTCCACCAAGCTGCCACTGCTGGGCCCCTGAGCAAGGTCCTTTAACCCTCAGTTTCTCAGTTGTATAAAATGAGTTTGCCAAAAGCCGTAAATATAAAATGTGTGTTCTCGGTTAGGTTGATCGTGGCATGAAGGTGCAGGAAATAGACCAGAAACCATAGCAGAGACCACACCTCCTTCACTAGGACTCTTAGATCAGAGACCACACCTCCTTCACTAGGACTCTTAGATTAGAGACCACACCTCCTTCAACAGGATTGACGTGGAGACCACAATCCTTCATCAGGATTGATGCAGTGACCACACCTCCTTCACTAAGACTAATGCAGAGACCACACCTCCTTCACTAAGACTAATGCAGAGACCACACCTCCTTCACTAAGACTAATGCAGAGACCACACCTCCTTCACTAAGACTAATGCAGAGACCACACCTCCTTCACTAAGACTAATGCAGAGACCACACCTCCTTCACTAAGACTAATGCAGAGACCACACCTCCTTCACTAAGACTAATGCAGAGACCACACCTCCTTCACTAAGACTAATGCAGAGACCACACCTCCTTCACTAAGACTAATGCAGAGACCACACCTCCTTCACTAAGACTAATGCAGAGACCACACCTCCTTCACTAAGACTAATGCAGAGACCACACCTCCTTCACTAAGACTAATGCAGAGACCACACCTCCTTCACTAAGACTAATGCAGAGACCACACCTCCTTCACTAAGACTAATGCAGAGACCACACCTCCTTCACTAAGACTAATGCAGAGACCACACCTCCTTCACTAAGACTAATGCAGAGACCACACCTCCTTCACTAAGACTAATGTAGAGACCACACCTCCTTCACCAGGATTGATGCAGAGACCACACCTCCTTCACTAAGACTAATGCAGAGACCACACCTCCTTCACCAGGATTGATGCAGAGACCACACCTCCTTCACTAAGACTAATGCAGAGACCACACCTCCTTCACTAAGACTAATGCAGAGACCACACCTCCTTCACCAGGATTGACAGAGACCACACCTCCTTCACTAAGACTAATGCAGAGACCACACCTCCTTCACCAGGATTGACACAGAGACCACACCTCCTTCACCAGGATTGACACAGAGACCACACCTCCTTCACCAGGATTGACACAGAGACCACACCTCCTTCACCAAGACTGATGCAGATAAACAGGCATTCCTAATAAAGTGGTGCTGAGAGCATGTTTACATGACCAGGCCAAATCCACCAGACAGGAGGACAAATTATCCTTTGATAGATGTTGATAAATGCGAGTTGAGTAGGCTGAGTATTGTGTCTGCCAAATCAAAGCATTTCCAATGAAAATGCACAGTTAAACAGTAATGCAAAGAATTTCTGGAATATCAAATGACTCACTAGAGCCTACAGCAAAACAGGTCCTGCAGCTGGGAACATCACGACAGGATGCTGACAGACTTTATACGTATTACTCACAGACACTTACTGTAACTCTATCCTTTCTGAAGAAATACTTATTATTTTATTACTAATATATGAGCAATAGTTCTGTATGTCTTCAGCTATGGCATCTGCTATGTACAGCATATTAGCTATAAATGACTTCTTATATACAGTTTATACATTTTTAGGCTTTCACGTGTTGACGGAAATCTATATGTCATCACACCAATTTTAAGTAAATAATTTGTTCCGTTTGCTGGCTGTTCAGAATTGCAATTTAGATATGCGCCATATTTTTGCTTACTGCTTCTCTTTTTTGTTACAACGTGGTAATCAGTAACTCAAGTTTCCGGGCAAATGTTCACAGTCATTATCTCTGCAATAACGTGGGCTTCAGTATTAAAAGCCTGTAACTGCAGCAGAACAGACAGGTGTGCAACTAACACTTATTAGCCCATTGTTCTGTGGAGGGTGCCATATCACAGAGCCTCAGGGTGTGTGTGTGTGTGTGTGTGTGTGTGTGTCTGGACAGTTGGGATTAACAGACAAAGCTCAAAGTCCATTGAATAAAGGCAGGAATGAGGAAATTTCTATGTCCTGCTCCCGCCCGTGTTGTTTGCCTCCACTTGGCTGAGAGAACGCCACTATGCAAAGCAGGGGTGCAAAATACATAGGCGGCATGTACCCAACAAACGCGTGTGTGTGTGTGTGTGTGTGAGTGAGAGAGACAGACTCCGTTTGCACATATGCATGAATAAATGTTCTATGAGTGTCGTCTAAATGTTTTAACTGTGTTGAAGGTAAAGGAGGAATGAACATGAGAGAATGTTCAATGAAAGACTACCATTGTTTATAAGGATCTGTGTGTGTAGTTTGATGGAATATACAAAATATGATACTGTAAAAAAATAAACAAATATAATACATGTTGCATTATGTTGTTTCTATTTAGCTTAGCAACATCTTCTATACTAAGATTTTCCGGCTCAGAGACCATACCTCTTTCAGTGAGTGACACAGAGACCACATCTTTACTTGGACAAACACAGAAGCCACAATACAGAAATGGATGCAGAAGCCACACCCCCTTCACCGAAATTGAGGAGGGGGCCACACCCCCTTCACTGAAATTGAGGATGGGGCCACACCCCCTTCACCGAAATTGAGGAGGGGGCCACACCCCCTTCACCGAAATTGAGGAGGGGGCCACACCCCCTTCACCGAAATTGAGGAGGGGGCCACACCCCCTTCACTGAAATTGAGGAGGGGGCCACACCCCCTTCACTGAAATTGAGGAGGGGGCCACACCCCCTTCACTGAAAATGAGGAGGGGGCCACACCCCCTTCACTGAAAATGAGGAGGAGGCCACACCCCCTTCACCGAACTTGAGGAGGAGGCCACACCTCCTTCACTTGGGACTAATATAGAGACTATGTCTGCTTAATTGTGACAAACAGGTACAGAGAACACGACTCTTATAAATTTGACTGACACTTTCTTCACCAGGACAAATAGGCCACACCTCTTTTTAGGTATAAAAATGTCTTTGTCTCTGGTATGATCAAAAATGTATTTTATACAAAGTTATTTATTTGTCATGTTTTAATGTTACCCAACAAAATAAACTTCTGGTTTTTCTCTCTCTCTCTCTCTCTTACACACACTCACTCTCTCTCTCTCTCTCTCTCTCTCTCACACACACACACACACACACACACACACACACACACACAGTGAACAGAGGAGGACTGGCATAGCAGCGTGCATGAGTTTCACTCACCTGACACAGATGCACAACCATTCTCTAATGCAGCAGAGAGACATGCACCAAAGCAGGAGAATTAATGAGCAAATGCAAAAAAAGTCAATAAAAACTAACGCAGAAGTGGAAGACAGGGGACAAGAGATGTGAATTAGTGAAAGAAAATGAAAACAGAGTCCAGTCAGTGCTGAATTCTAACAGAAATAACACCAACATGTGGTTTGGCCATGAAAGAGACACGTGTGTGAGTGTGTGTTGAGTGTGTGTGTGTACCTCGCGCTTGGCAAGCAGGACATTAGGGACAATGTGAGGCAGACAGCGGCCCAGCATCAACATCACACTCTGCTCACTGTCAGCGATACGTGACACCTAATAAAGCAACACAATGTTAACACACAACCGCAGGAAATGAAGCAAAAAAAATAAAAAATAAAAAATAAAATCTGTGATTAAACAAAAGCCAAACATTTCAGTTCTTTCGGTCATATTTTTAAATAAAATTCTTTTTGGCTTTTTATTTCTATACAGAAATGTTTAATTTCTAACTGTTATGGAAGGAGTCTCTGGTCAGAGTTAAAGCTGCAACTAGATTCTCCACAAGAAAGTCTTCTTCAGGACAGAAAGCTTTGTGTTTACTTGTTTTTTTTTTGTTTGTTTGTCTTCGTGCAGGTGAAGAAACGTGTCTTTGTAGCTGCTATGACGTAAACGTTAACAGGAACTAGCGCAGACTTTCCACAACACTTAACATAACCTTGAATGACGCAACAATTTTGACTATAAAATCACTTTATATCTAAAACTCATATCAAAGTTCAATTATAATAACATGAAAATCTGCTGAACAGAGTTTTGTTTTTAACCAACTCTGCAAACCACTTTAAAATATTACATTTCATACAGATTAAGGGCTTTTCCCAGGTGCTGAAAACCATTCTTTCGTTTTCAGTAAGAGCTGAGCAGGTAAAAATGACGTAAGTGGAGCAGGCAGTGATGTGGAAGGCTCAAGGCCAAGACATGTATGTGCCTGACTGTTTTAAAGAAAAGTTAAATAATTAAATATAGAAATAAAAAAATCACCTTAGTAAAACCGCCAACCTACGTAAAGCTTTCCACATTTCAAACTACATTTCCCCAATTCTCATACAATCTGAGCATTAGAATTTAATGTTGTTATTTTT
>NC_083484.1:4165000-4270000 GCF_030014155.1 Tachysurus vachellii
CATACATACATACATACATACACAAATCCATACATCCATCCATCCATCCATCCATCAATCTACAAGCCAATCCATCCATTTATCCAACCCTCCACCCATTCACAAACCAAACCAACCATCCATCCACCCATCCATCTATCTGCACCTCCATTCATCATCCAGTTCATCCAACACTAAATCATCTAACAAATGAATTCCTCCATCCATTCACAAGGCATGAAAACAGTGGGCACAAGGCAAAAATATACCATGGATGGGATGCCAGTCTATCACAGGGAGTTATGTACACATGCATTTATTTATTATTCACCAGACTGATCATTTAAAGTAGCTAAGCAAAGTAATGATGTGTTTTCAGGTGGTGGAGGAAACTAGGGAACCTAGAGGGCAAACTTGAACATTGTGAGAACGAAGAAACTAACAGTTTATTTATTTATGTGAGAGTGTGAAGCACATGTGGAATTACCCTGGAGGGTCTGTTTGTACTTGTGCTTTGTATGTGGAAATGTGTTTGTGGATCCACACAACAAATTGTCTTTTTTTTTTTTACAATACAAATGACTCATTTCAATAGAAAAACTGATGAATGATGAAACTGATGATTGATGAATAGAAATATGAATGCATTTCTAAATATAATTACCTGTTTGGATTCCAGGGCATCATTAAACTATCATAAGAAAAAAAAAGAGAACTATTCAAACAAGACACATAAGTGAGCCATGAAAACAGAGAGATTCAGACTCCAAGAGTACAGCTCAAGAACATTTGTTGATTTCTGATATCTGTGCTATACTAAATCATGTTTTAACAATTTAATTATCTGATATTTTATTGTGGGGGGCACGGTGGCTTAGTGGTTAGCACGTTCGCCTCACACCTCCAGGGTTGGGGGTTCGATTCCCGCCTCCGTCTTGTGTGTGTGGAGTTTGCATGTTCTCCCCGTGCCTCGGGGGTTTCCTCCGGGTACTCCGGTTTCCTCCCCCGGTCCAAAGACATGCATGGTAGGTTGATTGGCATCTCTGGAAAATTGTCCGTATTGTGTGAGTGAATGAGAGTGTGTGTGTGTGTGCCCTGCGATGGGTTGGCACTCCGTCCAGGGTGTATACTGCCTTGATGCCCGATGACGCCTGAGATAGGCACAGGCTCCCCGTGACCCGAGGTAGTTCGGATAAGCGGTAGGAGATGAATGAATGAATGAATGATATTTTATTGTCAAGTGAGGAACAAATACATATACTGTACACAACTGTGTATGCACAGCAAATTCTGCCCTTTGTAATCAATTCTCTGAGCGAGTTTAAATGCTTTTGCATGACCATAAGATATACTCTAGCACAAAGTTAACTGAACTCTTATCTGGGAGTTGATTTTGCAGCTCTTTTCAGGAGTTAAAACTAACCTCCTATGGAGTTAAAATTCTACTAAAATATAGAGAAAATTGAATTCCTGGCTAGAGTTCAGTGGCGCCACTAGCAATTTTGGGCCCTTTGAAAGAAAATTAGACTGGGCCCCCTACCACAACCTTTTCGCACCAAACATACAAGCCTCTGGGTGCCCCAAAAGTGTGTGGGCCCTTAGAATCATCCTAACTCTTCCCCCCTTATTGGCGCCCCTGCTAGGGTTTATTTGAAAAATAACCCTTTCATAGTCTTAAAGTATCTAAAACACTAAAATGGTTTCAGGTGAAAATAATTACAAAAACTTTTTTACAGCATTTGGTGGATGCCCTCATACTGAGTGACTTTATATATATTTTTTATTTTACTTTATTATATTATGACTTTAGTTATACAACGGACCAATTTAGGATTAAGGGCCTTGCACATGGGCCCAGGAGACCTGTGTTTGTTGGACCTGGGTTTCAAACTTACAGCCTTTTGATTAGTAGTCTAACAACTTAACCACTGAGCTACAACTTCCAAAAAAAGTTCAGTATTTTCTGAAAATCCCTCACAGCATAAACAATAGTTTAATAAAGTAAAATGGCACATTTACCATCCTCACTGTATAATCCAGGGTAAAGACAACGCCAGTGGAAGATGCTTGGGGAAGTCGTGGCCTAATGGTTAGAAAGTTTGACTCCTAACCCTAAGGTTGTGGGTTCGAGTCTCGGGCCGACAATACCACGATTGAGGTGCCCTTGAGCAAGGCACCGAACCCCCAACTGCTCCCCGGGCGCCGCAGCATAAGTGGCTGCCCACTGCTCCGGGTGTGTGTTCATGGTGTGTGTGTGTTCACTGCTGTGTGTGTGCACTTTGGATGGGTTAAATGCAGAGAATGAATTCTGAGTATGGGTCACCAAACTTAGCCGTATGTCACGTCACTTCACTTTAGACTCTGATTTACACTCTTTAAACACCAGCTGTAGTCTAAGTTAGAAAACTCCACTGCCAAAAACTAACTTACTCAAGTTTATGTCTAACTCCAGAATATTAATCTCCAGATATTTGCCGTGTGGCATAACGCCAATGATCACTTAAATAGAATAAATTATTTGTTTAATTCTTCCCTAATTTGTCATTATTCCTATGTGAATTTAGGGGCTGAATGTGAACAAGTAGGTTACTGAGTGGACAAGTCAGTTAACACTTGTAGTGTTAGTAACCTTTGTGTACTTAGCCTTTGTAGGCTGTTTAGTTGCCTTTGGGGGGCACAGTGGCATTTTGGTTAGCATGTTCGCCTCACACCTCCAGGGCTGGGGGTTCGATTCCCGCCTCCGTCTTGTGTGTGTGGAGTTTGCATGTTCTCCCCGTGACTCAGGGGTTTCCTCCGGGTACTCCGGTTTCCTCCCCCGGTCCAAAGACATGCATGGTAGGTTGATTGGCATCTCTGGAAAAATTGTCCGTAGTGTGTGATTGCGTGATTGAATGAGAGTGTGTGTGTGTGCCCTGCGATGGGTTGGCACTCCGTCCAGGGTGTATCCTGCCTTGATGCCCGATGACGCCTGAGATAGGCACAGGCTCCCCGTGACCCGAGGTAGTTCAGATAAGCGGGAGAAGATGAGTCAGTGAGAGAGAGTGAGTAGTTGCCTTTGTTGACAGATTAGCAGCAGGATTAGACGCATATTGCAATATGGAGTTCCTGAACATGTTTCAGTGTGGACTGTTTATGTGTTAAGCACAAAAAACATTTCTATAGTAACAAGCTTGTTATAAAACGTTGGAATTTCTCAGTCCTGAATGAATTTCTATTTTTTTTACATGACGAAATACGTCACTAACAACAAGTCAGTCCTGTTTGCATCAAATCAATGAGACAAGTGAAGCGGCGTTATTTGGACTGTACCATCTCTGAGTCCCCCCTCTATTAGTTCTTTAACTGAGTGGTGGACTGTACTAACCGGAGTAGAAAAAAGGGGGGATGCTGTTCTTATAAGGCTGCAGCTGCGACCATAGGGGAGTCGGTGGAAGTTTCAGAGCCGGACAGAAAGCTTACATACGGTTATGGCTTGAGTTCTCGCGTTAAACTTTCACGTTAAGTTCTCACGTTAAACAATAAGGCGGCGAGACGAAGCGCGAGATTTGCTGCTTTTTTATTTTGTTTTACGCGTCGCATCATTTCCGATTGGACGCTGCGCTGTGATACAGGGAGCAACATCAGCACCAGCACTTCGCTAGTCAGTGTGTGTGTGTGTGTGCGCGCGCGTGTGTGTGTGTGTGTGAAAGAGGTATAGGGAGAAAGAGAGAGCGCGCTCACGCGCACACGCAGGACTGTTGGAGTGTGTTGGATGATGGAGAGGAGGAACGGGATGATGAAGAGGAGGAACGGGATGATGGAGAGGAGGAACGGGAACGGGATGATGCGCTCGGGATGCATCCGGCTTTTCTGGATCTTCAGCATCAGCATCAGTGCTCACGCTGCTGCTCCGTCCACCCGTAAGTGCCACTGAGGCTGCATGCCCTGTGTGTGTGTTTGTGTGTGTGTGTGTGTGCTGTTTGGGACGGACACAAACTGCCAGTTCATGAAATCCTGGGACATACTGCATACTTTTTTTTTTTTTTTTAAGCTTGTCTTATATTCTGCCTTTGTTTTGCTTAAACAGTTCAGTTTGAATCTCAGCTCAGCTCATTGTATCGTGTATCAACACACATCATTGAACCCACATTTACAAGCTGGACCGCTCAAATACACTTATTGCTTTGGGTGGTTTTAGAGTACAATGGTGGAAAAATCAGGTATTTAAACAACCAATGTTTAGCTCCTTCATGATTTGCACATTTTCTAAGTGATGGTTTTGCAGTAGAGGACACAGAAGGAGCCCCTGGTGTTAAACAATGCAGTAGTGCGATGCTGACTCGTGCAAAACTCATATGTCAAATTCACTGAAAATGAAGCTTGAGAAATTCATCCTGATTATTCTGCTATGACCATTTTTTTGCTTTGTTCATTTTGTTGAACATCTCTTTTATCAGATCAGAGTTATTTCTTGTCTTGTCATCATCAGTAGGCAGCAAGAACATCAACATCTGTGCACATGTACTTACTTATTCCTAGTCTAATTTGAGCACAATTCAGTAAAGTGCACGAGTGGAAAGCTCTCTGTCATTCGGGTTTTGTTCTTCCACAAGAAGTCCTCTTTCTGAAACAATCAGATGAAGTCATCTACTTATGGGGAGTAAATTGGATAGTCGCTCATCTTATCAAAACTAATCTCTCACACAGACAGAGTGTAATCACACCATTAGTCTTAGTTCCGGCACACACTACACACCACACAATACACACCACACCACACACTACACAAGACACAATACACACCAGAAAGCGGTTACACTGCATCTTCATGAGATAGACAAGCCACTTTGGAAGGGATGAAAGCGGACACGGCATGCTGTAACAGAAAAATAATCAACCACTGTGCTGGTGAAGGATTTTTTTCCTACTATTATTTTCCTTTAATAGTACAAACATTTTTCATTTCATTTTCAAATTAACCAGATAACACACTTTTTATCCATTTATACTGTAGCTACATGTAATGATTTAGAACAGCCATGAGACATGTTAGTTCAGCTATAAACATTTATGTGACTTTTAGCCAGGAAATGGAAAACTGAACATACAGTATTTCATTGTGAAGCACTGACACCTTCCAAACATGTTAAATAAACTTTTTCTTACAAAACTTTACCAAATTAACCAATTATATACAGTATAGATTTATAGATTTCAAGATTGATAGATTTTATAGATTTTAGATTTATAGATTTAAGATGTATTATTATCCTTGGAATATGTATATATACACTCTGATAATGTACCAATGTCTTACACTTGTGCATTTGCATCCTATGTAATATTTACAGTTATATGCATTGATCTGCTCTGCTTCTTCAACTCACTACATACACTACAGTATGTACAATAATGTGTATATATATATATATATATATATATATATATATATATATATATATATATATATATATATATATATATATATATATATATATGTATATTACTTATATTTATTTATATAAATTTCTGTTTGCATTTCTGGTTAGATACTAACTGCATTTCATTGGCTCTGTAATTGTGCTCTGCACAATGACAATAAAGTTGAATCTAATCTAATCTAATCTTCTATGACGCGCTTATAGAAGTTGTCACTATACAAATGAAAAGTATTAGTTCAGCAGATGTAATAAAAATGTAATTTGTTAATTTGAAAGTTAAATCTATCTATCTATCTATCTATCTATCTATCTATCTATCTATCTATCTATCTATCTATCTATCTATCTATCTATCTATTACAAGGTTTGGAAGGAGTCAGACGTAAAGTTTTTGGGTAATATAACACACTGATTTTTAACCTAATAGAGATAAAATAATAATAATAATAATAATAATAATAATAATAATAATAATAATAATAATAATAACAACAACAACAACAACAACAACGAATAAATAAATAAATAAATAAAGTCTGACATTGTAGTAAAAAACCACACAGTTTATAATAAGCAATAATATAAAATGAGAGTTTTAACATGCGAATGAAAGAACAGTTAAGAAATAAATACGAATTTCCGACATGATGCTACGACAAAAAAAGGAGGACAATTCAATCACTTCTGAGCAGAAGGAGGATTTTGGTTTTTTCAAAATAACTTCCGAGGGCTGTGATGAACAAGCTGGAACATCATCATTTAGACTGATTTTGTCCTTGATTTTACTCTTCTGTATGTTTTGATGCTCAAGGAATAAATTTAAAAAATAAATAAAAAAAGGTAAAAGCATTGCTTTAATTTGGGGTGAGTTATAAGCCAAGAATATTTACAAACACATCCGGATTTTATTCATTATGATTTTTTTTTAAATTCTTTACAATTTCTTTTTTTTTTTTAATTGATAGAAAGCTTTATTCACTGAGGTTTAGAGACACAGCATGTGAAGAAACAAACAATTAGCAAAAACCGAGGACAGTGACAGCTATCTGCATGTTGTCGAGTAAATTGACGATCATTAGGAGTGGCACAGCACTGTTGCAGTATCTCTGGGTTAATCTGTCAGTGTAGTTTCTCATGAAAAAGAAAAAGAAAAAAATGTGTTTCACCAAGATCACTGACCACATTTTAACTAAATACAAAGTATTTGTATTGTGTGTGTGTGTGTGTGTGTGTGTGTCATTCATTATCATTTGTAATGTTGCTCCCATTTAAAACAGTTCGGCTCAAGCCCAGACATTTTTAGGGTCATGATTGAGGACAATGTCCCGTCCAGAGACAAGCTGTTTCGTGTTGAGGTTTTGTTCTATCTGACCATTGAAAATACCCCTCGCTAATGAATATGTTTTTTTTTTCATTGGTTGTTGCGTTAAATCTTACCCATATACAGTACAATAGTGCTATTTTCTGATTGGCTATTGTGTAGCCTCTTTTTTTTGATTGGCTGATAAGTGTCAGGCTCGACTAAGAACTCCAGGGGAGACGCGCTTGGATAAGCCCGGTTCCATAGAGACAGCGATGCGGACAGATACATTTTGGGCACTGCGGCATATTAAATATATGATAAATAGTAAGTTTTTCTGCGTGAGAAATACAATGTGTGGCGGGAGAGCGTGACAAAAGACTGAAATGCGTGAATGTCACCCTCAATGCGTGATACTTGACAGCCCTGAGAAAGATGCTCATGCTTTGAATGTCATGCTTAAGTCCTCCATGCTAAATGTCTCCACCCGGTTGCCCACCATCATTACTCTCATTTTCTAAACCTAAACTCATTCTCTCTATCCTTAGGGCGACCTGTCTTCTTTGTCTTGTCTAAAAATGGGTTAATTGTCCCATTGCTATGTAGCAGAACAATGAATTCTATACTGAGAAATACATCTCAGGCCATTATAAGCCAGAGTTATGAAAACATCCGTGACTCTATGACCGTATTGTTTCCTGTGCTGGCTGATGATGTCATTATCTCTCATATAACAATAAGTTTGAAATAGGAAGTGGAATTTTTCAATGACTGGAGTGATAGACTATGTGACAGTGTGGTTATACTGAGTGTTGTATAACAGGTGCAACAGGTGAAGCAACAGGTGCAACAGGTGAAGCAACAGGTGCAACAGGTGAAGCAACAGGTGTAACAAGTGTGTGCAGTTATCAAAAAAATGAAGCGGCGAGTGTGGTTTCAAATCCGTGTGGAATTCTGGGATTTGAAGTTTGACCTAACCTAACCTGTTAAACATTCATTCATTCATTCATTTTCTACCGCTTATCCGAACTACCTCGGGGAGCCTGTGCATATCTCAGGCATCATAGGGCATCAAGGCAGGATACACCCTGGACGGAGTGGCAAACCATCGCAGGGCACACACACACTCTCATTCACTCACACACTACGGACAATTTTCCAGAGATGCCAATCAACCTACCATGCATGTCTTTGGACCAGGGGAGGAAACCGGAGTACCCGGAGGAAACCCCCGAGGCACGGGGAGAACATGCAAACTCCACACACAAGGCGGAGGCGGGAATGGAACCCCAAACCCTGGAGGTGTGAGGCGAACGTGCTAACCACTAAGCCACCGTGCCCCACTGTTAAACATGAAACAGATAAATATTAAAACTACTCATTCAGCACAGTTTGACTAAGGCCTTAATGTAGAAATGATGATGGCTGTGTATCAAGTGTTTGTCTGTTTACACCATCGCCACTATTTAGCTAAGTAGGCACAGTTTTCCCCCGTGTCCCCACACACATTAAAGTGTGCTCAATGACCCGTTTTTTGTGTCCCTTGAGCTGTTGTCCACTGGTATTTTTATAGCAGTGATTCGATGGAGTTTTTTGGTTGGGTTTGGGAGTCTTAGGGGACTGCAGCAGTGTCAGATTCAGATATGGCCTAAAAGGAAAGCGAGCACACTGAGGACATGTCTGAACATCTCACACTGCTTCAGTTTACTCACCCAGTTGCCTACATTTAACAAGGGCATTCAAGAAAACATCTGATAATTCAGTATTCTGCTTTAATACGATACAGATGCAGACTGAGGAGTCATTTGTCGTTTGGTTGGAATGGTTTATTTCTGTCAGATGGACACAAGGCTACACAGGTGGGTGGTGAGAAAACAACAAAAGCTTAAAAAGCACCAATTCATTCAAACTGAACACAACCTAATTGGCATCATATTGTGCAATCTGTCTCAGGTTTGGTTTGTGAAAGATATTGTTGAATATTCTCACAGTCTCTGATTAATTCATGCAGACCTGGCCCAGAACATCTCTTGATGTCTGCATGAACAGTGACTTTAACACAGGGCAAGAAACCGATCATTTTCCTGGGGGATTTGCTGAAAATATCTTAAAATAAAATAAGAAAAAAGTGTACTTATTGTAGCATTAAGCACAGCTTTGGTGCTGTACAACTGTGCAATCATAGCACATTTATTTATTTTTTGTCTGGGTTGTGAAAATGAGCAGCCACATGTGAATATGGAAATAATGTTACAGTTGTCTACCGTTGTATATTGTACAGTATAAAGGTATAAAGGTATTGTTTAAAGGTGCATTAGATAAGGTTTATTTATTTATTTATTTGTTTATGTTTTTTTTGTTTAGGGTTGAAAATATTGAATAATTTTCCGAAAAAGTTCACGAAGCACCCAACTCAGAATCTTTGGCCCATATGGTGTCTATAAAATGATTGACAGGAGGTGCATCCAAATACAAACAAGACCAGAAGTCAGGTTTTTTCACCACTGTGTTTTATAAGTTCTTTCCTAGTTTATCTCTACAATCAAGGAACAAAAACGAAAAACAGAAAAAACCTACTATTGCACCCGTACATATTTCTCAGACCCAAATTATATAGCAATGACATATAATTAAGTAAATGAACTATACAGGATACATGTTAATCTAATTTTTTTGAGTAGTGACACATTTTCCCCACAAATATTGATTAAATATTAAGTTCATGAGACTTTTTTCAGTCAAAAAATTCAGGCATCTATCCAAACGGAAGTCTCTGGTAGGACTTGGTTTGTAGTAAATTGGTTTAATACAATAAGTAGAGGAAAATACTGTTTCCGCTTTGTCCGGTTTAAGATGGATAACAGCAGTTCATGAGCTCATTTTTTTTCTCAAATTGTTGGGTGAATGCAAGAATGTTTATGGAAAATCCATTATAAAACCCAAGGTTAATGCATTGCATCAATAAAGGTTTAGGAGAGCAAATTTTGTCAGTGCTTTCGGATTCAGACAGTGAGCCGCAGTGCCTTGCTTAAGTAATCACCCTGCTTGATCACATTTTGTAGTGTTCTAAATGGAAGAGTGGAGAGAAGAAAGCCATTAGCCATTTGGAGACTGGATAAACATACAGAAAGGTTTTCTGGTTTGATGAGACCCAAATTGAACATTGGTCTTACAAAGTGCTCTGTCTATTTTTTTTTTAAAGACAGCTCTAAACCATCCCTACAGTGAAGCAAGGTGTATTGATTTTATCCATTAACAGGAATTTGGAACCTGGTGAAGGTTGAAAGGCAAAAGCCTAATTGATATAGCCGAGGGCAATTCTTGAAAAGAACTTGTTCCTGTATTCAAGAGATGTGAAAGAAAGATTCGTTCGAGTGGTTTATATACAGTACACTAACAAACCCAGACCTTAATATGATTGTGAATCTGTGGCAAGAACTTAGACCTTGCTATTGACCAAAGTTCTATCATCCAGTTTGATAGAGACTGAGCAATTATCCCTACATAGTAAAGATATATTCCAGAAGACTTACAGGACAAGGATGGTTGTATTTTTTCCCAATATTTACAAAAGGAATTAACCCTTGTATGTTGTTGGGTCTGTGGGACCCATATTCATAAACATCAATAGTTTTGAAAAACTTTGCTTCCTTGTAAATTTGTTGATTTTTTTCCCATTTAAAACTTAATTAACTAATTAAATTCGATTTTCTTTTTTTTTTATTACATTTTATTAAAAAACAACAAAAAATGAGTAGCACTTAAATTAAAAAATGTGATGTAATAAAGATAAAGGGCAAATATTAACCATATATGCTGTTTATATTGCTTGTAATTGAGATGAAGTAAACATCTGTAGAGTATTTTAACATCAAATTTTTGATTGTGTTGAATTAAAAACCCTAAAATGCAGCGGGTCGAAAAGACCCACGAACACTGGCTGAGTAACAAAAATACGAACAACACCCAAGGGTTAATGATACTATTAGCTCAGAAGTTAAGATGTTGGTCTGCTGATTAGATGGTTGTGAAGTCATATCTCAAACTTGATATGAGCAGGGCTCTTGTGCAAGCCCCTTAACCCTTAATTGTATAAATTAGATCTGAATAAGGTCAACCGGCAAGTGACATAAATATCAAATGTAAATCTCTGTCAATTTAACTCCATGTTGTAAGACTACAAAATAAAGACAGGTTCAGCATTTGCAAAGGTATGGAAATGTATGTGAGCCTTTTATTTATTCCACAGATCCTCACTCTGTTTTTATTGCCCTGCTCCTTATAATGTATACATTATTATATAAGTTATTATCATCATGAAACAGTTGTCTTACAATTTAAATTTTAATTAATTACTGTATATTTTTTGTTTTAGGATCTGCATGTTTGCCTTTGTTGTAGATTTGTTTAAAAGAAAAAGTAGTTTCTTATAGCTGAGTGTATAATGCTAATGCATCTGGTGGATTCTGTAGAAGATAATTGTACTCAATAGAGATACATGTTTCTGGTTGATTCTTTTTTTTTCTGGAAACAAATGCAAATTCCTCATTAAAACTCAGAAGGCTTGCAGAGATTTTTAAAAACATCCTATTTTATTTCCGACACACGCAAGCACATGTAGCTCATTAAAAACAACCGTTGCTTTACTAAAATCGTTAAAAGAACTGTTGACAAGTTTGCACTTTCCTGCTTTTGCAGGAACCATGCAGCAGATCTCTTTCGATTAAGGGCTGGGGTTTGCACTTTGGCATAAGCATTGGTCTGCTCTTTTGTCTTGAGGTAATTAGTGAAATGCGGACCTGCTTGGCAATGCTGGATACATGTACTGTTTGTCCTTATTTCAGTGTGAATCATTACAATTGATTTAAATATAATGAAGCCCCAGAAAATGCTAGTTGTTTGCCCAAAAGGATCTAAGCTGGATTACAGTGTATTGAACTTCTGAATTCTCTTCAACCATATTTGACTTTTTGTCTTCGGTGTATTTTGAACGTTTATAATTTGCTTGATAAACACCTTGTGATTGGCAAAACCCCATCAGACATTTCTGTGAATTCTGGGCACTCATTTGAAAATAATGTGGTCAGAAGAGATCTCTATAGATGTTTGCATCTATAGATGACTGCAGCTGAAGTTATTTTCTTTTAATATGTAAAAGTCCCAATGCATATTTTGGGATATTTAGCCTATATTTTGACCTAAATGATCTGCTGTGTCGACCGTGAACGGGGAGAAGCTGAAAGAACAACAACAGCCTATATTTGTCGCATTTTACATGCAGACTTACTTCCCACAAGGCAAAGATGGGAATCAAACCCACAAACCTGGAGATGTGAGTCAAGCATGCAAAACTTCAAGCTACCATGCCCCCTTTCAGGTAGTTATATTTATTGTGGTTCCATCAAAAACAAAACCCACCCCACTTTTGATAATAAATCCTCACCATGCATGCTTAACCCTTGTATGATGTTCAGGTCTGTGGGACCCATATTCATAAACATCAATAGTTTTGAAAAACTTTGCTCTCTTGTAGATTTGTTGATTTTTTCCCACTCATAACTTGATTAAATTTGATTTTCTTTTTTTTTTATTATTACATTTTATTAAAAAACAACAAAAAACGAGTAGCACTTTAATTAAAAAATGTGATGTAATAAAGGTAAAGGGCAAATATTAACCATATATGCTGTTTATATTGCTTGATTTATTTTATTTGATTTGTTTATTTTTGATTGTGTTGAGTTAAAAACCCAAAAATGCATCGGGTCGACCAGACCCACGAACACTGGCTGAGTAACAAAAATACGAACAACATACAAGGGTTAACTCAACTCCTCAATATAAATCCTCGTATCATACTGAAAATCTACAAATTACTGGCCTCACTTTTGATTCCCTTTTCTCCTGTTTTCTCTCTCCTTAAATTCAGAGCAGAATAAATATCTTTTTATAAAAAAAAATATTTTTGTTCCAACCGATATAGCGTGTCAAGCCTTTGCCCCCTGCTTTGCTAATAACGACACTCGCCACCTTGAGATGTTAAATGTCCACTCAACCCTGATGGAAACTGGAACTAGCTGGTTGAAGCTCAGAACAGAACTTACTTATGTGTAAAGCAGGAAGGGTGATTTGAGGGATGGTGTGAGTGGGCATCATCTGGCATGGCTAATAGCTTCATGCACTCTGTGGAGAATTATTAGCTTTGAGCTTTCGTGTTGTGAATTCTGCATTAAATGTCACTTTCAAAGTGGGCTAGTCCCCTTGTCTAAGGAATGCCATTATACCTTATATCCAGTCCATTTGGATCTTGCAGAAACACCTTTCTGGCAGTATTTTATATATATTTTTCTGTTTTATTTAGTATCTGTTGTTACTCCTTCTACTTTCTGTCCTTTTCTCTGCCCCTCCGGATGAAGGCTAAGTATGTCAGACTAATAGAAATGATATTATTTTAAGTCCGTCCATCCAGAATTGTGCAGCAGTTTATATCCACATTTTGGAATAAACCTTTGCTCCAGCTATCACAAAAGCAAGCAAACAGTTCCAGCTACAGCAGGTGATTACAGTGCTTCTTTCTTCACAAAGAATTACACTTGCACACTAACACCATTTCACATTGCTTTGCAATTAAAGATTAACAGGTTGGAGGCAATTGGCATTCAAGCTTTGCAACCTGGTACAGTATCACCAATCTTAAGAGGAGCTTCAGAATAACAGCAAGCTGGCCCTGATGAATATGTATCCTATTCGCACGTCTTCAAAGTATTATTACCGAATGCTGCTTCATGGGAAAATGTTGCTAATTTGCTTCAAATTAGCAAAAAGGTGAGAAGAGCTTCTCAAATGATTTAGCCTTGGTCTACATAGTAATCAGGAAGGAAGACCAGCTAACTGGGGTTTGGTTATTATTTTCAGTTTCAGGGACATGTGCTAGATAAAGAAGGGATTGCTCTAGATGGAAGGAAGTGTCACGTAGATAGCAAGGATCTGGTAGTTAAGAAGAACTATAAGGTGAAATTTCCTTGAGATTTGTAATCAAGTATGAGGTTTTTTTGGTTTTTTTTTGAGTCATTTTGGGTTCCTTTCAAGGTTTCTTCATCATGTCAAGTGAAGATTTTCAGTTGCATTTGCATTAAAGGAAATGATATCAGTGCAGACAGAACAGAGCTGTGGTTGTAGATGGAAAGATAATTTTTTGATGGTACTTTTTTAGAATGTGATTTAACAGTGAAGAGCCAAAGCACAGCTGCCTTCTTGAGGCCAGGGTCTTCTCCATCTATGTGGTTTGTGTGCCATTTGTTCAAGCCAGTGTCAATGGTTAGTTGGAACATGTTGGTGCAAGTGGGGCATTATCTGCTAGTTTGAAACTGACCTGAATTACTTTTCAGGGCAAGTGTTGAACTGGTGCTCTAATTTTTGGACTTTAGAACTCACTTTCTGCTGTTGTCGATGGTCCCACAAGGATACTCAAAACCTCCCTTGCTTTAGTTTACAATTTCACCTGCAAAAAACCTGTCCTATGCTCTTAAACATTCACATTTACTTCAATGTTTATTCATACGAGGGGCACGGTGGCTTAGTGGTTAGCACGTTGGCCTCACACCTCCAGGGTCAGGGTTCGATTCCCGCCTCCACCTTGTGTGTGTGGAGTTTGTATGTTCTCCCCGTGCCTCGGGGGTTTCCTCCGGGGACTCCGGTTTCCTCCCCCGGTCCAAAGACATGCATGGTAGGTTGATTGGCATCTCTGGAAAATTGTCCGTAGTGTGTGATTGTGTGTGTGTGTGTGCCCTGCGATGGGTTGGCACTCCGTCCAGGGTGTATCCTGCCTTGACGCCTGAGATAGGCACAGGCTCCCCGTGACCCGAAGTAGTTCGGATAAGCTACAGTGAGTGAGTGAGTTTATTCATACGGAAACTCTTTACTACTATTTGACTTTATAATTCCAGAAGGTGAATGGGATAACAAAGGATGGGTTTGTTTTCAAGTTCCTTTTGGCTTCCTCACCAGGTTTCTATGTCTAGTGACTTCACCCGGTTTTCTCATCAGTGAGCTAAATCTATCCCATAAAGATCCCATAATGCTGCAGTGGGGAAATGTCTAAATAAAATGTAATTGAGTTCAAAATGTATTGCATTGAAGGAAAAAGAAACAGTGCTCCTTCACAGCTAAATAAGACACTTAATACAGCAGACATAATAAATATATCACTCTTTAGACAGTTATAATAGCTAATAGCAGGATTGAACATCACTGTGAAAAAGTGACTTAACATCTCATTTGTAAGAATCCTGAACTGAATATTGTGTATAAATATAATTATACTGAACATAATATAATGACTCTGTGATTCCCTAGAAAGAGATGTTAAACTGCAAATTTCTCTTTTTATTTTTGGGTGCTTCTCATTCAGCTCCCTAGTTAAGTGGTTGGGGCACTAATCAGGGTTTTAAGGGCTCTTTCTCTCTCTCTCTCTCTCTCTCTCTCTCTCTCTCTCTCTCTCTCTCTCTCTCTCACAGTGGCAAAATCTATCGAGTGCATTGGAATGTTTCCTCCCTAAAAATACCAAAAAGGGAGCTATTGAGGAAAAGAAAAAACATTTCTTTAATAGGAATGATGATATTTTCTGAAGTCTCTCATCTTAGAAAAAATGGCAGCCAAAGTTTGTCAAAAAAAGTGCTTCCTGCTTGCATTATGGGGACAGGAATGTGTGTGATTATGATAAATTTACATGAGATATAAAACTTAAATATTTGATATCTTTGGGTTTTTACAAATGAGGACTGATGAGGAAATTAGAATGTCACTAGAAATTGTGTCATAGTGTCCCAATGTTTACCAGTGGTACAACTCATACACATGATATACTACCTCATGACCTTAAGAGCTGATCGAGACACACCCCATGCTGCTTTTGAATTAATAATGTAACTTAATATCTGCAATGTCTCTAGATATTTTTCTTCTAGAATTTTTATGGAAGGTCACTGATGTGAGACACTGTGTCACTCTGCTAATGAAAGGTGATGGAGCTGCTGGTTAACACAGCGGAGACTGTAATTACAGACTGATTCTAATTATGGGACTTGCGATCTCTCACCAAACGTATGAGCTGGAAAAAAAAAAACACGACATCATTGGACCGCTCAAAGGTTCGGCTAGCAACACATTCAAGCGCTTGTGTTGCTGCAGTAAAAATTAAATCATAGCATCCCTCGTGATTCTCCTATAATAGCCAAGCCTATGAACTCATGTTACTGAAACTAAAGCTTTCTTGTGTCCTTATTTTCATTTGTATTAGCTGTTTACCAAACACAGTCTGCTCAAAATTAACATTTAATGTGCTAGCTAGTTAGCTATGATAATATCACAGGCTCCAGTATGCAGCAGATGCAGCAGATCTGTGTGTTTTACCAAAGTCATTATTACTAAGTAGAATTATGTCATCGTACCACATACTGTATAGTTGAATAAGACGTAGTCAATCGAAAGTCTTTTTTTTTTTTCAGAAAATAAACCTCGTTTATTTGGTCAAACTTCACTTTTTTCCTCGCTCTGTTGATTTATACTTTGGCAGCCATCAGCAAGTTCTTTCTTCCAGACAGTTTATTAATACATCTACAGTATGTTCTTGCCAAGCCAACACTGGAAACCTTGCATATACAGACGCAGAGGTGTCTTTAATGAGGGATCTGTTTCTACTGCTATTTTTATTATTCCTTTTCTTTTCTGATAATGCAGTAATATCGAGATCCCTTCCCCTTAGATTTGTCTCGTCTTTTTCTAAGAAGAAAGCATATGAATTATAGAAGTATGATGTCTCTGTGTGTTGAAAACTGACTAAGACTAACTAACGGTCTAGAGGATGATCAGATGCTCAGTCTAGGGGTTTGAAACTCTTTCCTTCATCTGATATGATATGTACATTAATACATAATTAATATATAATTTAATACAAGAAAATGATACAGTTCAACTAAGATACACTTCACTAGTATTTACAGGATTTCAGGTTTTGTTTTGTGATAGGTGTGAGCAAAAACTCTATCTATTCTGTTTTTTTTTTCACAAGATTCTTGTTTTAAACTCCGTCCAGTTAAAAAAAAACATACGTAATTAAATGTACTGTATGCACGTACTGTAAATCAAAGAGGGCTGAATCAAGTTCCTTTGAAAATCTCATAGTTTACTTAATTTGCCATAATTTCTGACATCACAAAATCATAAAATTCTGGAGGAACTGATTCAACGCTCATTCAATATGATTCGGTTCAGGCCCAATATAATATGATTTGATAAATTACATTTTTTATTCTTTTTTACCTCAGAATCTTTCCAGAAATTTTTTTAAATGTTAAAAATAAATGGGGGGGCACGGTGGCTTAGTGGTTAGCACGTTCGCCTCACACCTCCAGGGTTGGGGGTTTGATTCCCGTCTCCGCCTTGTGTGTGTGGAGTTTGCATGTTCTCCCTGTTCCTCGGGGGTTTCATCCGGGTACTCCGGTTTCCTCCCCGGTCCAAAGAGATGCATGGTAGGTTGATTGGCATCTCTGGAAAATTGTCTGTAGTGTGTGATTGTGTGAGTGAATGAGAGTGTGTGTGTGTGTGCCCTGCGATGGGTTGGCACTCCGTCCAGGGTGTATCCTGCCTTGATGCCTGATGATGCCTGAGATAGGCACAGGCTCCCCGTGACCCGAAGTAGTTCGGATAAGCGGTAGAACATGAGTGAGTGCGTGAGTTAAAAATAAATAACACAATGTTCATGAACTAAATCAAAAGACATTTTTTTGCAGCTATAATTTTAGACTGTTGGTCAGCTTTTAAGCGGTTTTTGTATAACCCTTAGTTCTGATTTTTATCTGCAGGTTTGAGCTCATGAACAAGAGGATAGAAATCACAGTCTGCTTTTTTATACTTTAATTAGGTGGCATTTAATTAACTGCCATCGCTAACGCCGCTGATGTATGAAGGAGCTTCACATGGCAGTGGTAATATACCTGGCAGGAAGTGCATTAATCTGCAACGAAATCATTCAGCAATGTGAGAGCTATACAGGACTATACAGCTATAAAATTATATAAGAACACACACTGTGCCTCATAGCTGGATTCCAGAGAAAGTCCTACTTTCAGAGAATTGGCTGTTGTCTGGGGAAAATGTCTCAGTGAGTCACATTCACTTTTTATATTATATATGGGGAAGAATTAATTGATTTTATTATTTTTTTAAATATAATTGTTTGTGCTATTAGAGTTTCATTTCTGTGCCTGCTCTCTTTGACAGAATGCTCAGATCATATTGTGCCCTGAGGGTTTGTTCCAGTTTGGTGAAATATTTGTTGTATGAGGAGAGAAACTTTGGAGAACGTGTCGGAAAATACAGATTACGAACTGCATCAAGGACAATTTGTAACTTTGGTTTTGTTTTTTGCTATTTTTCCTCTCATGGTACCTCAGTAAAAGAACCTGAGTCTCCTCAGGTGCCCCAGTAAGAACGTATATCACCTCAGGTGCACAAGTAAGATACTAAGTACTGTATCTCAGGTGAACCAGTAAAAACCTCCAACTTTTCAGGTGCCTTAATAAGAGCCTGAGTCTCCTCAGGTGCCTTAGTAAGAACCTTCATTCCCTCTAGTGCCTCATTAAGAGACTACATCTCCTCAGGTGCCTCAGTAAGAACGTTCTTTCCCTCTAGTGCCTCATTAAGAGACTACATCTCCTCAGGTGCCTCAGTAAGAACCTTCATTCCCTCTAGTGCCTCATTAAGAGACTACATCTCCTCAGGTGTTTCAGTAAGAGCCTGAATCTCCTCAGGTGCCTCAGAGAGAACTTACATATCACCAGGTGCCTCAGTAAGACCCTACATATCCTCAGGTGACACAATTACAGCCTGAGACTCCTCAGGTGCCTCAGTAAGAGCCTGAATCTCCTCAGATGCCTCAATAAGAACCTGAATCTCCTCAGGTGCCTCAGTAAGAGCCTGAATCTACTCAGGTGCCTCAGTAAGAGCCTGAATCTCCTCAGGTGCCTCAGAGAGAACTTACATATCACCAGGTGCCTCAGTAAGACCCTACATATCCTCAGGTGACACAATTACAGCCTGAGACTCCTCAGGTGCCTCAGTAAGAGCCTGAATCTCCTCAGATGCCTCAATAAGAACCTGAATCTCCTCAGGTGCCTCAGTAAGAGCCTGAATCTACTCAGGTGCCTCAGTAAGAGCCTGAATCTCCTCAGGTGCCTCAGAGAGAACTTACATATCACCAGGTGGTATTTCTAACTTACAAGCTGAAGATTTTCTTTAAATGTCTCCTATATCTGGGGGGCACAATGGCTTAGTGGTTTAACATGTTTTCCTCACACTTCTAGGGTTAGGGGTTTGATTCCTGCCTTGTGGGTGTGGAGTTTGCATGTTCTCCTCACCATGCTCTGTGTTGCTCATCTATCGCACTCTCTCTCTCTCTCTCTCTCTCTCTCTCTCTCTCTCTCTCTCTCTCTCTCTTACTCTCTCATTGTCTAATAAGACTCTAGAATGAGCACCTGCCAGTTTGACACACCTCCTCACCTGTCCGTCTTAGCTGACACTTGGCCACACCCCCACATCTTTAAATTGTCTGTTGCGTGAGTGTGATCGTACTGTACCTTTTGCCTTGCAGAGAATGGATATGTGGAACAGAAGACAGACAGACAGATAGACAGACAGACTAAATATATAACCTATATCTGAAGTTCTGTTAATCTGTGATATGGTGATGAGGTACATTTTACTGCCATATGTATCACTGCTTCAAGATTTCCAGCTTCTTACTGGAATACTAGACAGTCAAGTTACAGTAATCCTATTATTAGCCATTACATGGATGAAAGTATCTTGTTTAATTTCCCAGTCCACTTATACTGTATCAAGATATATATCTGGTCTACATGTTCTTCCTATGTCTGTGGGATTTTCCTCTGGGGTCTCTGGTTTCCTCCCCTCTCCTAAAAACCTGCAAGGTAGGTTGATATGAACAATTCAAGACTTCTAGGTGTGTGTGTGTGTATGTTTGTGTGTGTGTGTGTGCAATATTCCCAGGATAAGGTTTGAAGAAAGCACAAGGGAAACTTTCTCTTGCAGGACCATTATCTTTTACAAAACCAGTTGGCGATTGATTGCTAGTGGTACCCTAAACAACTAAAGTACAAACTAATGATCCTTAATAATCAAGCCAGAGGTGGCAGTTAAAAGAAAAACTCCAGAAACTAGCTTTATCGATTACAGCAGAATTTCTTCGGTACAAAGACACCAAAAAAGTTGCAGCTTTAGGTTGAGTGCAAAAAAAAAAAAAAACAACAAACACAACAAATACACAACATTGCAGGGTGTTTTCTGGGTTTTTTTGTGTGTGTGTGTGTGTGTGTTTGGTGCATTGTAGTGACTGTGACGCTAGGATTACAAACACTTCCTTCTTCCCTACACCAGTGTTGTGCTGAGATATAGTTTGGTCTGCCTGAGGCATTTGTGCAAAAGTATATCTGTGATTAATCCTCATAGTTCAGCGATTCTCCAGCAGCGGCTCATATAGAAGCCATTGTTTGACCCCTCGGTGCGGGAATTTATGACCCGAGAGCAGTTGCGTCACAAAGATGCCGCAAATTGTATTTCCCAGTCTGTCTGGCCTTCTTATTAATGGCAGCATGAAAGTTCCAAACTGTTTTACGAGCAGTGAAATGTATCTTGTGTGGCCTTTTCAGGACACACACCACAGACCAGAAGGTGATTATACTATATGCAGCGGCGCTGGTATACAGAACCGGTGTGTGATGGAGGATATATTACAGTTACATACACAGCATTTAATGGAGTGCGGAAACTAGAAAACGGAACGCATAGCATAAGTATAGCATAAATCAGCTGAGGGGAAAAACGATGTTACACCTCATTTTTTTACATCATTTTCCATGAGCATAACTAAGACTGTTTTGTGTTTCATTCACACTAGGTTGTGTGCAGCAGATGCTCCATTAATCACGCGCAGGTCACAGATATTTTCATCTTTGTAAATCTGTGTCATCCGACTCGTAGGGTTTGAAAAACGGCATCTGTGAAAAAAAAAACAAGGAAAAAAAGATTTGAAAATGTACAGGAAGTAGTGAAAATATAGTTATATCACCAAGCACAATTAATCAAGAATTATATTAAAAGTGTGTGTTTTGAGAAACAAACATTATGTTTGAAAAATAAATTCTAAAAAAAAAAGTTCTAAAAAAAAAAAATTGAAACTGACGACGAGTTGACCAAAGAATAGTGTCTGGACCGGAGATATACCTTTTTAGTTCATTAGTTAGCAAGAATAATGAAATCAGGTCACACACAACATGAAAGGAAAAATAAATCTAAAAAAAATTTTTAATGGTCAATATTCTCCTCAGTTAAAGTTTACTACAATACCCACAATGCTGTCTGATGGACTGTTGATTGTGATATTACTTAACCCTTGTATGATGTTCAGGTCTGTGGGACCCATATTCATAAACATCAATAGTTTTGAAAAACTTTGCTTCCTTGTAAATTTGTTGATTTTTTCCCAATCATAACTTGATTAAATTTGATTTTCTTTTTTTTATTACATTTAAACAACAAAACAACAAAAACAACAAAAAAACGAGTAGCACTTTAATTAAAAAATGTGATGTAATAAAGGTAAAGGGCAAATATTAACCATATATGCTGTTTATATTGCTTGTAATTGGGATGAAGTAAACATCTGTAGAGTATTTTAACATCAAATTTTTGATTGTGTTGAATTAAAAACCTAAAAATGCAGCGGGTCCAGCAGACCCACGAACACTGGCTGTGAAACGAAAATACGAACAACATACAAGGGTTAAACAGTCGGCAACAGTGGGACTTTATTTCCTTTATTCCGTCCTATATTGTTCATTCTGTTCATTCAACATTCTGTTCATCAGCTAACACCTCCAACGTTCCTGTCAGCGCTAACTAGCCGAGCTCAGAACCTGTTACGCTACGCTGCATTGTGGAAGTTTGACTCAAACATTTTGATAAAAGAAGCTCTTGCACTTGCTAACAGCAAACAAAACAACTATGATGTTTGAGATTGTTGAACTCCTCTGTGCTACCATGACAGCAGCGGATCAAACGGACATCGTTACTCTGACTGGTGAAACAAAAATCCAGCAACAATCAACAAATTTGCACCAAAGTCACTAAAGAAGTTCATTGATTCATTCATTCATTCATTTTCTACCGCTTATCCGAACTACCTCGGGTCACGGGGAGCCTGTGCCTATCTCAGGTGTCATTGGGCATCAAGGCAGGATATACCCTGGACGGAGTGCCAACCCATCGCAGGGCACACACACACTCTCATTCACTCATGCAATCACACACTAGGGACAATTTTCCAGAGATGCCACTCAACCTACCATGCATGTCTTTGGACCGGGGGAGGAAACCAGAGTACCTGGAGGAAACCCCCAAGGCACGGGGAGAACATGCAAACTCCACACACACAAGGTGGAGGAGGGAATCGAACCCTGACCCTGGAGGTGAACGTGCTAACCACTAAGCCACCGTGCCCCCCTGCTAAAGAAGTTGAGTGGACTTTTACTTTAAGTGTTAATTGTTATTCAAAAAAGATGTGATCTTGCATTTACACATCTAAAGTACATGATGAAACACCAAGCGAAGTCTTCTCTGAATTAGCATGTGACCATGCTTTATGACTTTAATAAAATGCCCACCTTTAGCCATTAGAGCTGAATTTAGTCGGAGACCTTATTATTTATGTGTGTTGCCACAGAGATGCGAGTTTAATTCCTGTGAGCTAATGAGGTGCAAATCAGAGGTGAGAGACTGTCAGTGCTTTATCTGCAGCACTCATTTTCTCCAACTTTGTGCACTTAAGCGCTTCTCTCCAGATGATTAGCCTCTCCATATTGACCCACAGCAGGTGCAGGGTCTCTCGGGAGAGGAACTGCGAGAGGAAACTGATTGCATGTTTAAACTGTCAAGTGCAAGCTATTTATCATCTCTTCCCCCGTAGTGCTTGTGGTACCATCGGTGTGTGGAAATGTAGGTTCACTCCTTGGAGATAATAACCAGGCTTTTCACCTCCAACCCAACACACATAACACTTTGACCCCAATGCACCTTTCTTGTTTTTTTGTTTTTTTTTCCTGTACACTACACACTACACATTACATCCAGTGTATTATCTACAGCATTAAATACATCAATATATCACGCATATCACTACTTGAACATTTCACACCCACCAGGTCACACGTTCCTGTTTATTCATCTAACTTCTTCTTCTGTACAGTATGTCACAACCAGGGAAGGAAGGAGACGGACCCGTACACAGGATAGCTTCAAAGGAATGGGGTTTAAGAAATGATAAAGACAATGACAGTAAATGACGAGGACTAAGACAATACAAATGACGAGACCTAACCTTGACTAGACGTAACCAGTGAATCCGCCCTGCCATCGGCAACGCGGCTCACTTAAATACAAAAAGACAATGAGACACAATTGGGAACAGGTGTGGAGACAGGGAGGAGCAGACGAAGGCGGGGCAGACACGTGACAACAATAACAATAACAACAGCACATGGCCGAAAGTCCGAGATGATCCCTGACACTGTAACGACTAAGAGAAAAAAAATCCCTGCAAGATAGTATTCATGAGCACTGCTTGCCACCAGCGTCCTCCTCGATAGCCTTGATGCGAGGAGTGAAGCTTTTTTTTTATGCTTTAGTACCCTTCTTAAAAATAAAAAAACACTCTCTGAGCATTACTCTTCAAGGTCCCTGCAGTGTGTCTTTCTAATGAAAATGGCCTCTGTGTGGAGCTCAAGTTTGGCAGCATCTTCCCAAAATCTGTTTTGGCAAACTGGTGAACAACAGAAGTATAAAACAAGACTAATCCTGTTTACCCAGCGCTCCGGTTCTAGGGTTTGAGTGTCTGAGAGTCGGGTTTTAAGAGGAACACAAACATACAGGCTTTTATGTTTCACTTGGATGAAGATGAAAGTGGTTTCTATTGGTTTTAATGAGCGTGCAACACAACAAGACAATAGCTGTCAAAAAAATAATGGGATTTTTTTTTTATGTCTTGCTGAGAAAAGACTTTGCTAGCTGCCTCATGAACAGAGTGGAAAATATTTGTTACAGCTGCAAAATCATTAGCTATAGCTAAAACGGCTCTATAAAGCGTAAACTGTACCACATAAAGTCTGTTGAGTCTGGTTCCTTGCTGTTTTGTGCCTCATCAAAGAAATACTGAAATGTCATTTAGTCTTTATTGCTACACTTTAACCAAGTGTAAAAAACTCAGTGTTCATTTTGATTTCTGGCATTTTTCTTTTGGTTAAATTCACAATTATTCACAATTTTAAATTCTGCTTAATTCCCGCCTCCGCCTTGTGTGTGTGGAGTTTGCATGTTCTCCCCGTGCCTCGGGGGTTTCCTCCAGGTACTCCGGTTTCCTCCCCGGTCCAAAGACATGCATGGTAGGTTGATTGGCATCTCTGGAAAATTGTCCGTAGTGTGTGATTGCGTGAGTGAATGAGTGTGTGTGTGTGCCCTGCGATGGGTTGGCACTCCATCCAGGGTGTATCCTGCCTTTATGCCCGATGACGCCTGAGATAGGCACAGGCTCCCCGTGACCCGAGGTAGTTCAGATAAGCGGTAGAAAATGAGTGAGAGAGTAAGTGATAAATTTTGCTTAAAGAACGGTGGACATCGGATTGTTAATACTATGAGCCGAATATTCAAGTACTAGATACAAGATCCTACAAAACCTCATGAACATCCATCAAGATCCACCAAGAACATTTATACTTTCTGCCACAGTTTGAACAAACTTTGTAATATATAGTATACTACCTCATTCTTGAGCTTCACTAATGATTTTGTTTCTTTTTAGCCTAGAGAAACCAGCAAGAAATCAGTTTCTGTCTGTTACCTAGACTATGAGGCGTAAGGAACTTGACCAAGGAGAACATAAACACAGAAAACACCAATAGAGATTAAAGCTGCAGCGGATGTTTCATCACCCAGTCAGTTTTGTATTTAGATGAAATCTCAAATGCAGGACATTTTAATAAAGCTTTTATCTTTATTATCAACACAATCAACAAGAAATTTCCACCTGCAGAACGGCTGCGTTGGTTGACGCAGAAACGAGCAAGAGTGGAGATGTTTGTAATTAAGTGAACGATGAAAGTATTTTAAGTTTCCTAAATGTAGTGATGTAAAAGAAACGTTATTGGCAGAAAAAAAATCAGTCTTGGTTAAATTTGTTACATATGTGTATATATATATATATATATATATATATATATATATATATATATATATATATATTTTTTATGTTTTTTTTTAGAATTTCAGCTTCTACTGGTTTCTTATGCAGACTGTTACAAGTAGGGTCTAGCCTTATAACACCAATATCAGATTTGATCTGAGTTTCTGAGACCGCTGCCTCATCCACATTATCAATACTTTCTTGAAAAACCAATTGCATACAGTTTGGGACTTGTCTTCTACCCCCTGAGGGATTTATCCACTTCTCACATGTCTACCGTAAAGTCTTTTACTTTTTTCTATCTATCTATCTATCTATCTATCTATCTATCTATCTATCTATCTATCTATCTATCTATATATATATATATATATATATATATATATAAAACATAGCAGAAAATAAAAAGGTTGTGAAAAGGTTTGTTTGGTGTTATGTACTGTACCTAATATGCTACAAATAGGATAGGAAATCTTATATGTAAATTATATGTTATTATAATTAAAGACCCAGTAAACACTTTAGGTTTTAGGTTTATAGGGTTTATAGGGCTAGAGCTGAGTCTAGAGTTACACCATTTTCAGTTCAGAATGGAAACATTACAGCTCCTGAATTGTTTTTTTATTTTTTAGATTATTTCTGAATTCAGTGAATATTTCTAAATCGTCTTGCTTATGTTTTAGGATTGTCTCAAGACAAGCATGAAGTCTTGCCATCCAGCTGATTAGTAACTATTCTGAGTCAAGTGACATGGTAGAAGAGCTTATGAATGTTGGATGGTGTGTGGTGATGATGAGTGGTTCATCAGAGTCCATTTGTGACGAAGATATTTTTCAACACTAGGTCCATTATTCTCCGGCAGCTTTTAAACAGGTACAAAATGGGGGAAGTCGTGGCCTATTGGTTAGAGAGTTTGACTCCTAACCCTAATGTTGTGGGTTCGAGTCTCGGGCCGGCAATACCATGGCTGAGGTGCCCACACCCCACCCCCCCAACTGCTTCCCGGGCACCGCAGCATAAATGGCTGCCCACTTCTCCGGGTGTGTGTTCACGGTGTGTGTGTGTGTTCACTGCTGTGTGTGTGTGCACTTTGGATGGGTTAAATGCAGAGAACGAATTCTGAGTAAGGGTCACCTTACTTGTTGTAACGTCATGTTGACATGACATAGCTGTATGTCACGTCACATCATGTCACCTGAGTTGCCTTGATCAGGTCTGACCATAATGGTGATTGCACTTTTGGTAACACTTACTTCGTCCTGCCTTCATGTATTTTTCAATGCTAAAGAGGAGCGAATATTGTGTTTATATAAAGAAAGACCATGCGAAGTGATGTCTTAGCTATGATTTGATCGATATGTTGGCTGTCTTTTTAACTATGGAGAACATTGTAGAGCCTTTTTCTTACTTACTCTATCCCACTGATGTATACAGATGGTGTAGAATAAGGAATTATGTTCCTGGCCTTTAAATAAACATGTAAATAAATGAATGCAGCCTTTTTTATTCTAACCCAAGCGATGGTCAGCAAAAGGAATAACGTATCAGAAGCAGCCAAAAAATACAAGAATCTATGTTTGATTTTAACAAGCTAACAAGCGTCTACTGTAGAGTAAGATCCCCTTCCAGAGGCACAACACCAGGTTCTATAGAGCATTTGATGACCTTGAGATTTGAATATGAATCTTCAATCCTGAATATGTTTTCCTGGAAGTCACAAACTATGAAATGACATCATCTCCCAGACTTAATTTTTTTCAGATGGTGGGTTAAGCGACATGTTCAAAAAGCTCTTAAAACCAATTTTGATTTCACTTTAACCTCATATGGGCAGAGACACATGTTTACACTTGTATTACATCATTCATATTGCTTATTGGCTGTGAGGGATTTGCCAAAGTCCAAGGAATATGCTCTGGAAATAGATTGCACTACTCTTCCATGAAGCCCTGTTATATTAACGGTTGCCCCCGTCTGTCAGTCACGCAGTCACAGCCTCTGCAGTCTTGTGTCTGAGATAGATCATAGAGCTCAGAAGAGAAAAGTCAAAGTGTTTATGAACAAAATGCTACGGTGCAGCTTAGTGAGTAAAAAGGTATGTGAAATGCTGTAATCTTCTAGTATTTTCAATCATTATCTTAATAATGGGGATCTGGAACAACCGGCCTTGTTTGGTCTGCATTGAGGAGACTCCTTTTCACTTTTCACAGGGTTATAATACACCAGAAAAGCTGTTATTACCTAAAATTATTTCGGATAATTTCTTGTAAAATGTGTTTTTAATAAAAGGCCTCATCATTCAGTACTGTATTCAAGATTTAGTCCTGTTTTACAGTAAACTAAATTTTCCAGTGTCTACAGTGTGTGCACAGTCTACAGGGCTACAGAACAATCAGTTTAAGTAATTACTGTACAATTACATGATTTGTAATTACAATTACATGTCCTGACATATACTACTGAAAACAAAACAAAAGTGCTTTCCATGAGACTCCATAGAATTGCCTTTGTACATTTAATTTGCTCTTAATGTTCCTCAGAGGAACATGTTGAAGAACCACAAAGACAGGGGTCTTTAATTTTATCTGTCTGAGTGCCACACCTAATAGTCAAGTGAAGACCAAGATCAGCTGATTAAACAGGTGAAGGAATGAGATGAAATGAACGCCTGAAGCAGCGCTGGCTCTTTACTGAGAAGATTGAAGCCTGAGATAGCAAGAATAAATTTGGTACTGAGAGAGAAACAGGCAAGAGATAGAGAAAGAAAAAAAAAATCTGCGTGGTGTCTGGACTTCAGCTCATTCTGCAAGATTTAACGCTGAATGAGGAAGAGTTAGAGTGAGAGTTAGAGAGAGAGAGAGAGAGAGAGAGAGATGGGAGGAGAGTCAATGAGTGTGGGATATAGCAGGAGAGAAGAAATCCTTTGAAATTCATTTCCTCTGATTTGGCGGGTTAACAGGGCACTTATACTGCTGTCCAGAGCCAAAGAACGACAGCGCAGTTCATATGACACTCCATCTGTCACAGAGCGAGAGAGAGAGAGAGAGAGAGAGAGAAAGAGAGGAAGTGTGGTCTCATATATCTGTTAATCCATGTGTCCTCCACTGCTAGCATGTAAATGAGTTCCTCAGTGTGACCATCCATAATCCATCTAATAAAACCTAGAGTGCTCTCTGAACCTCCTGGGTCTCTCTCCCTCTTCCTCTTTATGCCTCTTCCTCACTCCTCCTGCTCTATCACGGAACAAAGAAGCCTATAAATAAGCCTGAGCCTTTTAAAATGTCAGACCTGATGATCATAATGAAGGTGGCGTGCGAGTTGACCCCACCATCTCAGACTGCATGGAGGTGAGAAGGTGTCATTTTCAGTGCTAGAATATTACATCTAAAGTGTCTGATCAGGAACAGATGAGGGGGCTGTGTGTGTGTCAGATTCTACACAGGAACAATGCTGGCTTCTTCTGATCCTGACATTCACATATCCTACTAACTGCGTTCGTTTCTGTCATCGCAAAATCTGGAAATCCTGAAAGGTCTAAAATAGCATGTGGCATAAAATAGTATGGTGCATGTACAGTATGGCATCGCATTTACTTCATCCGTAATAAATTGGTCATGGTAATGCTGTTTAAATTAGACAACTTGGTTTATATTCATGGAAACAAACTCAATTTATATATAAATGAATGAATGTGGTGGCCTGGTGTTTAAGGTGTTGGACTACCAATCAGTAGGTTGCGAGTTTGAATCCCAGGTTCACCAAGCTGCCGATGCTGGGCCCTTAGGGAAGGCCCTTAGCAAGGAGATAAAATGTAAGTCTCTCTGGATAAGGATGTCTGCCAATATATTGTATATGTAACTCTATATAGAGATCAGGAGTGATGTAGCTGAGGTTAGGGAACTGTTAAAGCCAGAATCTCAGTCCTTCTCATGCAAATGTTCTTTAACACTTCAGATCAAGCCAATAGGCTAAACATGCTCACTCACTCACTCATATTCTACCGCTTATCCGAACTACCTCGGGTCACGGGGAGCCTGTGCCTATCTCAGGCGTCATCGGGCATCAAGGCAGGACACACCCTGGACGGAGTGCCAACCCATTGCAGGGCACACACACACACACTCATACACTCACGCAATCACACACTACGGACAATTTTCCAGAGATGCCAATCAACCTACCATGCATGTGTTTGGACCGGGGGAGGAAACCGGAGTACCCGGAGGAAACCCCCGAGGCATGGGGAGAACATGCAAACTCCACACACACAAGTCGGAGACGGGAATCGAACCCCCAACCCTCGAGGTGTGAGGCGAACGTGCTAACCACTAAGCCACCGTGCCCCCGCTAAACATGCTTATGAGATTTAACTATATAATACATGATACTATACAATGTCCATAAGGAGACCATATTCAAATCACATCTATTAATGCAACTTAAATTCATTCATGATTTCTTTGATAGACATTCATTACACATGCACACGACGTAATTTAGCATTAACATCACAAAGCATAGCGCAATTTCCCAACTGACCCTACACTGATTTCTTCAGAAAAGCGTTATTGGAAATGAAGTCATGCAAGAAGGATTTCCTCTTCCTTCAGTCTCATGGTTGATAACATCAGTTTTAATTTCCTATTTGTTCACTTACAAGTAGAAGAAGTTGAGAATCTGGAGAGAGACGGGGTATATTTCAGCAAGTGTTCAGCCAGAATATTGTTGTCTCAAAAAAAAAACTTAATTAATATGCATGACTCCAAGTAGGAGGGCACCGTGGCTTAGTGGTTAGCAGGTTTGCCTCACACCTCCAGGGTTGGGGGTTCGATTCCCGCCTCCGCCTTGTGTGTGTGGAGTTTGCATGTTCTCCCCGTGCCTCGGGGGTTTCCTCCGGGTACTCCGGTTTCCTCCCCCGGTCCAAAGACATGCATGGTAGGTTGATTGGCATCTCTGGAAAATTGTCCGTAGTGTGTGATTGCGTGAGTGAATGAGAGTGTGTGTGTGCCCTGCGATGGGTTGGCACTCCGTCCAGGGTGTATCCTGCCTTGATGCCCGATGACACCTGAGATAGGCACAGGCTCCCCGTGACCCGAGGTAGTTCAGATAAGTGGTAGAAAATGAATGAATGAATGAATGACTCCAAGTTGAATAGTTTGAGATGGGAAATGGGAAAGAACGCCAGTTTCTTTGCCCATTCATGGCTCATCACTTTACTTGAACCACATTATTATTATTTTTAAAACCTGACTTGATGACATCGTTGCATCGCTATGTGCTTCTTTTGGGATGTACAGTATGTAAGACTAAAATGAAAACTGCAACACTGCGATTTGGTAGAAACACTTCACTCACTGGACTAAACTTAATGACTCAAAACTTTCAGAACATCATGATTCAGCAATTTTTCCCTCCTAATCAGTTCCACTTCAAAACCTGCAAGTAATTAACTTCAGAGACTTTAAGTCTCTTTGCCAAAGAGTGAAGCAGACTTTATAATCCCAGCGCTGAATTAAAGTACAAAAGGTGCCTTTTTTTAAGTAAAGTATAATCAGCTTAAACATTCCAGCTTGCTAGTCTGAATAAAAATGAACCAACACCTGAATGAGTTATGATGCTGCCTTGAAACATTAAAACTTGAAACTTTGATTTAGACGATGCCTGCTCGACGTCCTTCAGGTTGTGACCTGGAAATCGATCATTGTCTGCCGTCTGTAAGGAAGAAGCAGATCTTATAGTGCTGACAGAGGAATCAGAAGGAAACAGGAGGATTTTAGGTCAAGGGTATTACAGCTGATTTCTGTGTGGAAGTTTCTTCCAGTTTTTATTTCAGTAAAATACTTTACCTCCTCTGAAGATCATCCATCAATCCAGTTTCTGTAGCGCTTATCCTTCACAGGGTCTCATAGAGCCTGAAGTTTATCCCTTAACTCTGAGGACATTTTGGTGGACACTTTGGACAGGGTTCCAACCCATAACAGGTCACAATCCCACACTATTACACACAATTCACACACTTTCATTCACACTAAAATTTAGAGATGACAATTGTTCTACAATATGCGTCTTGGGACTTGGGGAAGAAACTGGAGTACCAGGAGGAAACCCCTGAAGAATTGAGAGAACATGCGAAAACACGGGACAGAACCTGAATTCGAACTTCCACTGCTGAAGAGCACATCACAATAAATGATAGAATATTAAGATCCACAAGTCCACAGCTAGAAGATCAAATTTCATGAATGAAAATGTTTTGGGTTTTACCGATCCTGCTCAAAAAATATTAATATAAAAATTTGTTGTCTTTGATTTTACAATATTACATCTTTAAACTGTTATGTAGAGGTTCAACATCTAAAAGGTTATACTCTTAAAATTAAAATATAAACATTGGAAGATAAAAATGTCTAAAAGGTTAAAAATTTGTTTGTTAATCTTGTGTGAATTTAATTGGTTGTTATCCCATTTGTTTGCTAAAGTCATATCGTAGATGGTTGCTAAAATATTCTAGTAGATTAAAATGTGCTGCTAGGTAGTTGCTAACTCAGTACTGGTTGCTAGGGTGTTGCTAGGTGGCAGTTGTAATATTTTCCCAATACTTAATAATTGCTATGTTGTATTCCCAATAGATTCCCCGTGTAGTAGTTAATGTTGAGGTTTCATGTCACTAGCACCTATGGTTTTAGTCTGCATGACCTCACAACCAAAAATAAACACACCCCTATATGTTCCTTATAGGAAATAATACATTTTGGAGGTTTGCTATGTGGGATCTATAATTCTGATCTTCCCCAAAAGCACAAGAACAATATTCCTATTTAGGATCTGCTGATTCTGCCAAATTTTGAGGACCCACATAAAAAAATGCAACCCATGAAACAAAAGAGAATAATAATAAAGCCAATATGATTAAAATACAATCAGCTCATTTGCAGTCTTGGATATTATTCATCTAAACAGATGATTCCTAATAAATTGTTCCACTCAAATTTTACATGGTTGTAAATTTGTACATCGATTACTATTGATGACAAGTTGTTACATTTGATGAAATTACCGCTAATTAAAAAATAAAAAAAAAATAAACCCTTTAATTATCCCTTACTAAATCGAGCTATTAAACGTTTTCAAAATGAACATATTTTCAGCTTCACCTAATCCACCGGAGAATCGGTTTGTAGGTTTGATGTCTGCTCTTTGAGAAAAATGTCAAAATGACAGCAGGTATAATCTTGTAGGACATGTCTGCAAGGCAGCAGTCTAATGAGAGTAAAACCTGTGGTGTATCTGGAACAGGTCATATATTATACATCACAGTTCAGAGTAGACAGTGGCTCCCGACTTGGAAATGTTCACCGTTTGATTTCTGCTGAAGCTCAACTTTAACTGCCTGTCAACAGCTGAGCAAAAGCGATCATGACACTTGCCTACTGTATCACTGAAGAAATGTCCCAAGGTTTAGGGAAGGTTTGCTTAATTTTTTGTAAAAACCTCACTTTAAGGGGTTATTTTTATCCCTAAATAGTTCTAATCACGGATGTCCTTTAGGATATAGCACATCAAGCCCATCTTTTTTAATGCACTTGTGTAGACTCATATCTAGCTCCTGTAGTTTAATTGAAATTGTTGATTTTGGAAGATGAGATGTTGCGAGACGTCCGTCAGTTGAGCATCTTTTTAGCTCAATGAACAGCCTTACTTCCATGAAGGATGTGTATCTTTAGTAGTGTATATAGTAGAAGTACAGTATATAACAGGGTCTCACACCTCCAGGGTTGGGGGTTCGATTCCCACCTCCACCTTGTTTGTGAGGAGTTTGCATGTTCTCCCCGTGCCTCGGGGGTTTCCTCCGGGTACTCCGGTTTCCTCCCCGGTCCAAAGACATGCATGGTAGGTTGATTGGCATCTCTGGAAAATTGTCCGTAGTGTGTGATTGCGTGAGTGAATGAGAGTGTGTTTGTGCCCTGCGATGGGTTGGCACTCCATCCAGGGTGTATCCTGCCTTGATGCCCGATGACGCCTGAGATAGGCACAGGCTCCTCGTGACCCGAGGTAGTTCGGATAAGCGGTAGAAAATGAATGAATGAATGAATACAGGGTCAGGATGGCTGGTCAGGATGGCTGGTCACAATGCAAGGAATTTATTTTGATTTAGTAGCTGTATTTCAGTAATAATGTTTCCATCAAAAAAACAAGATTATCCTGCTTTCTTTAATATGTGCCTTGTTGTTTTTCCACCATTCCAGCTAATCGACTCTTAACAGCCACCCTACTATTTTCTATCTCGCGTTTATTTTCCCCCCTGCAGGTTTTCATGCACCGAATAGACAGATCTTCTCTTCTGTGCTGCATCAAAAGATTATCATTAATCTTTCTTTTCATGTGGAAGTGATGAGTAGATAATAAAGCCTCTTGTTCTTGATTTTGCCCATGATGTGGCTTTGTAATTGCGACTCGTTGTCGTGTAATGAGAGTACTGTGTTTGATCTCGCTGTGTGGAGATGAGCACTGTTACACTCTTCCAGTATTTTGTTTAGCAAACCTTTTTATTCAGATTGACTTCAAAGTGAAGTGTTATACTGTTCGATACAAGAGTGCACGCCATCTCGAGCAGGTTTTGAGCGGTGGGTTAAAGGTTGCGCTTCATAGTAACGGTAGACTTTAAACTCACAAGCTTAGGTCACTAACTAAGGCGCTACTGATGCCCAAGGGAGGCTGTTTTAGATTGTGTAAGATTCAGCCACACATTTGTAGATTGAAGCTACAGATTAGATTTCTCCAGATTAATTTCACGGCCACAGTGTATTTGTGTCATGACGGCTATCGTACAGATGAGCGTGGAGAGACATGGAGAGATCTGACAATGCTACACAATCTTGAAATAAAGACAAACTGGAGTCACTGTTATTATAATATGGTTTTATCATTAGCTTGAACTTTTTCAGGTGAATAGACCTCCTAATTTGTCCTTTTCGTTATTGTCATTTTTCCCTTCTACTGTATGTCATTGTTGTTAATGATTTTTTCTTTGTCATTGTAGTTGCATTGTAGTATTTGTGTCATTTTTTTGTAGTTGTTATTATTTTCACTGACAATATTTTATGTTTTTTTTTTCTGTCATTCTTCCTCTTCTTTTTTCCTTCTGTTGTAGTTGTCTAAAATATCACCCCGATTCCAAAGTCTCGACTTGTGCTGTTTTTTTATAATTTTTTTTTTTTTTTTTTACATTTTACATTTTTTATTTTTTATTCCAAATACATATCAAAAGCTAGAGATCTGTCTTACTATGGATTGTGTTATGGCTTTGATGGGATTGGGAGCGATTGGAAGCAAGACATCTTAATACTCCGAATCCCTTGTTACCGAGACTAAAACGTCTGTTGGATTAATGATGACATATTCCACCGTGTTAGAAAAGTTCACATTCAATTTGTACTGGGAAATAACAGCATGCATGTGCACATGTTTCACATTCAGTCAGCTGCACTTTAGAGCACTTTATCAAAATGTCAAACAAGCTGGAACACAAAACAAGCACAGGAGGAGCTGAAGACGAGTGGGCTTTTTTTGTGGGTTCGTTTCTTTTATCTTTGAATAGTAATCCGGTTAAATCTGTCACATTACTTATGTAAGCTCGTTTGTTAAGATGCCTGGTTGTAATAGGCATAATTGATCACCCATGTGGCATTGTTAAAAGCAATACAGATGAATTTTTGTTTGGAATTTAACGCTTTTGATTTGAAGCATGGTATAGTGTATATCAGGGGAAGTGGAAGCTCATTGGTTAAGGTCATGAACTACTGAATGGAAGTTCATGAGTTTGAATCTTTGGGCCCCTGAGCAAGGCCCCTGATCCTCAATTGCTTAGCTGTATAAATGTACATTGACTGGATAAGGGCATCTGCCTAATGCTGTAAATGTATTTCAGAAGCAAAAAACCAATAAGGATTTTTTTTGTCTTTACAACAAATGTTGTGCATTTGATGCATCTTAATCATGCTTCAGATCTTATACTTAACACTACTAAATATCGATTTAAGTATATTTTCTTTATCCTGAGCTGTTTTATTTGCTTCTTTGCCATACAAACCTCAACACAAAATGTTGCCATAAACTGTCATACATCTGCCTCTAAACCTTCCATCATGTAAGAATAAAGATCCATCCTGCACTTTGTCGCACCTAAATGCCCTCCACCTCATCTCTCACTCTCTATACCCACATTTTCATCTGCACCCTGCTTTATCATCCTTCCTGTCAGTCGTTTAACACACAGCTCTGTGGACGACTCAGGGATGTGCTCAAAATGCTAAAGTGACAAAGGTCATGTGGGCCGTTAGAAGCTCTACTGACTACTAATCCAGGCTGCACTGCTTTTTTTTGCCTAGTTTTTCCTCAATGTCATAAGTACTGATCCCCCTGCTGTCATGCCCTCATACAACCCTGCCGGTATCAGTGGACTAATTATTACTCACACCTCAAATGATTTAGTAATTATTCACTTGTGTCTTTGTAACTACTATTCTATTATTTTTTTATACAATAAAATATTGTATTTTTTACAATATGTACTCAAATAAAACAGATTAAATCATATTTTTCCTATAAATAAATAAGCAAAAAAAAAAAAACATTTGAATCCACTTAAAATAAAAAGAAACTTTAATCACTAAATAAAAAAAGAAATAAAAACGAATTAGACCTTATGCTTATTCAATCATTGGTAACTAATGCTGCATATAGTATTTCATTTTCTCATAATAAATAATAAAGTAAATAAAATCAGGTAAAATGAAGTTAAGTAAAAAATACATATAAAAAACCTTTATAAGTAGGATAGTGTTAAATAACTAAATAAATGTATAAATATAAACATTAAATAAAGAACATAAACATGAACAAAAGCAATTCAGTATTTTGCTGGATAAATGTTTTTATTTTAACTGATTTTAGTTAAATAGAAAATGTTACAATTATTAATTAGTATGTGATCTCACTACAAAATAAATAAATAGAAAAAATAATAGACATTACGATATATTTAACTGTATGTATGTATGTATGTATGTATGTATGTATGTATGTGTGTATGTGTATGTATGTATGTGTGTGTGTATGTATGTATGTATGTATGTATGTATGTATGTATGTGTGTATGTGTATGTATGTATGTGTGTGTATGTATGTATGTGTGTATTGTATGTATGTATGTGTGTATGTATGTATGTATGTATGTATGTATGTATGTATGTATGTGTGTATGTATGTGTGTATGTATGTATGTATGTGTGTATGTATGTATGTATGTATGTGTGTATGTATGTGTGTATGTATGTATGTATGTATGTATGTATGTATGTATGTATGTATGTATGTGTGTATGTATGTATGTATGTATGTATGTGTGTATGTATGTATGTATGTATGTGTGTATGTATGTGTGTATGTATGTATGTATGTATGTATTGTATGTGTGTATGTATGTGTGTACAGTATGTGTGTGTATGTACGTATGTGTGCATGTACATTTTCTCATTACGCCTGTTTTTTAAACCAGTAGATTAAGATATAGATGCATAAAATATTTATTTATATTTAAAATAAATATTTTTTTTATTTTTACATGATTATTGATAAAGTGACTGATTAATATTCAGGTTTTTAAGCTTTCTTAAGCATTGACTACATTTTTTTCTCCTTGCATCATTTTAGCTCCAAAATTAATTTCCACAAAATTAATTTCTAACATAAAATGTTGTCGTTTACTTTCTTTTCTTTTTTTTTTTTTTGTTCAGTCTGAGTCTGCTGTTTGAATGTGCGAAGGTGTGAATGTCAAATAGAATTCAAGAGTGCGCTCAAGGCAAGGAAACAGATCAGATAAGGTAGTGATGTGTGCAGTGAATGCTGGGTTTGTATAAATATCTATTCTTCTTTTAACATTGTAATGTATTTTTTTTTTTTTATAAGAGGCTTTCCCATAGCATAAAGGAGTTCTTCATTTCCTGTTTCCTTGTTGTGAATTCACCCAAAAGAGTCAAGCTTGATATTTGATACTTAGATCTGTCAGGAAGCGTGCTGGGTTTAATATGGCAGCATTTTGTGTCTAGTTCATAACAGGTCCAGTTCCAGCCTATTATAGTAGGGTGGGTTGGTGCAAATAATAAGTGGGCAATCAGTGTTAGTGGCCCCAAACCTAATCAAGTTCTCCCCATAACCAATATATGTACAAGGCTCCTGAACCCCAACACAAGCATCACTACTATTGCTTTATAGGTTTATACTGTGCTATGGGGCTGGGGCTTTTTTGCGTGGGGCTGCTGCAAACTGTAAGCTGCCCAGCCAATCAGAAATCATGCTGGTATTTTCTGTGTTATTTTTCCCTTCGGCTTAAAAAAAAAAATCAAACTTTGATTGGGGGGGCAAGACCTACTGTACTGTAAATTTGTCCAAAATCTGCCCACTTATGCTGCCAGTTCAGGTTCATGAACTCATTAAGAATTAGATGTACCCTTTAATAAGTTTGGAAAGCACTTCAGATGTTTTTCTGTGATTTCTCATTTCTTGCTAGTTTAACTTCTTTCCTTGTGATCCTGGAAAAGTCTGTATAACTTGCTAATAGTTTATGATATATTCAGTGCTTCCTGGTATTAACAGGATGGACCTTCATTTTTTTTCTAATAATTACATTTAATTCAATTTAAGCCTCCTGGTGGTCCAGCGGCATCATCCCGCAGTATCGTTGCTGCAGTGTGGGTTTGAATACCAGGCAGGGAACTAACCCAGCCACTGAAGAGTTAAATCTCAGTGCCGCTCCCAAGCCCAGATAAAATGGGAAGGTTGCGTCAGGAAGGGCATCTAATGTAACCCTGCGCCAAATCAAATATGTAGGCCATGTGATCCGCTGTGGCGACCCTAAACAGGGAGTAGCTGAGATTCAGTATAGCTGAACCTGTCCTCTTCTGAGTAAAACCCAGTATAATGTTGATAAAAAATGGCTTTTTCATTACTGAACATTACAAAATGAAACAATACTAAGTGCCTTGAAAGGACTTTGGACTTCCACTTTGTGGAAGCTCAAAAAAAATATTCTTATGAGATTATTAACCTAAACCCAAACTATTTACCCAATGTTTAAATAATAATTGCAAACTAATATACTAACAGGAAGTACACAAGTAATCTCTATTACAAAGTGCCACCAATATTATAACTATTCAGAACGACAGCCAGAACATTCTCCAAAATTCATGCCACCGAACTTCCATCTCAGCGAACTATCAATCCAAATCTCACCAGCCAATAATAGTACACCGTTGTTAGGCTCACCCCATATGAGAGGTTTGAACCAGAATTCATTAAACATGATTAGCAAATTAGGAAGATGAGAAAATGTTTAACACAGAATTTGAAGATTGCAGTGAAAATTTGGTGCCACAGTTTTCCGTTTGAGTGATTTCTTCTTTCTTATTATGCATTTTTGTCATACTTTTAGCACAAATTTAAGTCCATATATCGATTAAGAGTTTTGGGATGTCTTTATGATTACAGCATTAGCGCTTTGGTACACATTTGTTCTTCTTAGATTACTTTAGTTGAAAGTTATTGCTGATCAAAATAAAATAAAAACCCTTTTGGGGTGAATTGCAGACTCTGGCGGCTGTGAGAGACGTTTAAACCCCCGGCCGGAGATCCTTACATTTATTTGCAGTTGTTTTGTGCATTTAAAAAGGACAAAATAACATAAGGAGCTGCTTTCACAGAATGGCCACACGGCAAATCTTTCCAAAAGCCATTTACTAATTCTGCAAATTACCTGTGTGGCTTGATCCTTTTTGAACAAGTAAATATCACTCCATCAAAACTATTCCAGCTGACTGTGTGCCTTGACTCTGTATTTGATTAGCAAGGAACTGGAGTTGGAGTATTCTTTTCTCTGTATCGGTTCAAATGTTCAAGGATGAAGTTTGCTGTCTATATTTTGATGCAGAAGATTGTAGAAGGAGAAGGATTACATGCAGTAGTTGAGGGATACACAGTGACAATCTGAAGTACCTCAGAAATGTTTTTCTGGGCTTATCAGCAGGGTTTTGTGTTTGAAGGCAATAGGCTAGATGGTATTAAAAAAGCTTCTACTCAAGAACAATGTGGCAAGCATGAAGGTGTGAAATACACACAGGTATTATTGTCCTTTCAGGATTTTAGTGATTATTGCAATCTTGAGTTTTGTGAATTTATGATCGCAAAATTGAGAAATCCTGGAGAGACTGATAGTGGCTAATCTTTGTATGTATGTATTGATGGATTGTTGGAATGGATGAATGGGATAGGATGGAATGGGAAGGATGGATACATGGAGAGTTGAATGAATGGATTGATTGATAGATGGATGGATGGATGGATGGATAGATGGATGTATGGATAGAGCCCTGAGCACCAAAACGACCAGATATAGGAACAGTTTCTTCCCTCAGGCAATCCATCTGATGAACACTTAACATACATCTGATGAACACCTAACATACACAAAACAAAACCTATTCTTACATTGTCTACAAGTACGCATTTATATTTTATTTTGCACATCCATATTTGAATTTGCACATCTTTACTTTAATTTGCACACTTATATTTCAATTTGCACATACAACTGTCTACTATTTATGTGTTCATGTCTTACCATTGCTATATGTTTACATTGTGGAGCTCCTGTACTAGAAAAAATTCCTCGTATGTGAAAACATACTTGGCAATAAAGACCTTTCTGATTCTGATGAAGGAATTGGTTTGAATGGATGGATACATGGATAATTGGATAGATGGATGGATGGATGGATGGATGGATGGATGGATGGATGGGTGGGATGGGATTTGATAGAATGGTACATGGATAATTGGATGGATGGATGGATGGATGGGTGGGATGGGATTTGATGGAATGGTACATGGATAATTGGATGGATGGATGGATGGATAGATGGATGGATGGATGGATAGATCTTTACACACTAATCCAGTATGTAAGGAGGAAGCTCTCTGCATTTGGGTTTATCTGAAAATTCAAACCTTTTTAAAAGTTTTCTCGTCTGTCAGAAAAAGTCCTTCCTAAGGCTTTTGTCAATTTTTGAAAATTTGAACACTGACGCTTGCCAGATGCAGGAGGCTTTCTGGGAGAATGAATAACCAGTTGGCATGATGTGATTAGAGTTTCAGCACGAAATCCCTTAAGATTAATTCAGCCACAAGAAGCTATTCAGCATGTTGTCACAGTAGAAATGCCGTGATGGAAAATCCCACTCTGCAGAATGCTTTCATGGTCATTTTGCTTTACAGAAAAAAACCCCTATAAGCAAGAGATCTCCATCATGTCAGAGATCAGTCAGTTTGTTCTAGAGAAGCTCTGATGCTAAAACAGCTACTGTATGCTAGGGGTATGCCTGAAGTAATTAAGACCTCCACTTTAATAGTCCATAATCGATCATCTGACATTCCAGCTCCATTCCGAAAAAAAAGACAGATATTCAATAGTGTCGTCTCAGTGCTGTGATCTGTCAAGTAGAGTTGATGGATAGAATTATTTGACTTAATTATAAAACACATCCTTGTGTGATAAATGATGCCATTACTGTGCTCCTTCTTACAGGAGAACAATATCTTTGAAGAGGTTCAGTCAGGTTTCAGGCCACATCATAGCACAGAAACTGCGTTGTTAAAGTTACAAATGACTTGTTCTTAGCTTCGAACCAAGTCTGCATCTTAATATTAGTTCTACTTGACCTTAGTGCTGCATTCGACACTATAGATCACAACATTCTCCTAGATCACTTACAAAATTACACAGGAATTCAGAGACAGGCTTTAAGTTGGTTTAGATCCTACCTGTCTGTCTGTCTGTCTGTCTGTCTGTCTGTCTCTCCTCTCTCTCACTCTCTCTCTCTCTCTGATATGTCCCCCTCCAACCCCATCCCCTGTAAGTCAGTGAAGTTCAGGCTGTAGAGGTGAATCTTCAGAATGTTCTTAAATTCTTCTTTGGTGTCCTCATGTGTTTCCTGTGAGATCAGAGATGTGCTAACAGATACTGTAAAAACTCCTCTTCATTGGTTTGCACCATCTGTTCACTTTGCACATTTTGAAGTGACTAATCATTGAAGCCTTAAGTGCTTTAGACTTGTAGTGAAGTCAAAAGTATTAAGAGTGATGCAACTTTTTTCTTTCCATTTTGTAAGAACCGTTTCTCATCCCAGTCATTTGTGATGCAGAGTCTGTCTGTACTGTTTAAGGACGAGGATGATAACTGTGCTATGCTTTTCATTCTTAATTCTCTCACTCTCACTCACTCACTCACTCACTCATTTTCTACCGCTTATCCGAACTACCTTGGGTCACGGGGAGCCTGTGCCTATCTCAGGCGTCATCGGGCATCAAGGCAGGATACACCCTGGACGGAGTGCCAACCCATCGCAGGGCACACACACACTCTCATTCACTCACGCAATCACACACTACGGACAATTCGTTCGTAATTGACTCTTTAATAATAATTACAATTCTAACACCCACATCGTCATCGTCTGTGTATCTTAATATTTAAGACTACAGTATAATGCGCATATGTACATTGCCTTTTGTACATCCCTGTGTATTTCAATATTTATGACTACAGTTTACTTTCATGCACACTATTTTTATTCTACAGTATATTTAATTCCACGGTATACATCTTCTTTTATATTTGATTCTTATATTTTTATTGTTTACTTTTATTTCACTCTGTGTTGTATTTTTTTAATCTGTGTTGTATGTTTTAATAATTGCACTGTCCATGGAGTGGACCTGATTCACATTTCACTGCTAGTTATATACTGTATGCTCTATATAATTGTGTATGTGACAAATAAAAATCTTGAATCTTGAATCTATTGTTCTTTGTGTTTTCTTTAGAGAAATGTGATGAAGCATTGGCCACGCCCCTTTCCCAAAGTGCCTTCAGCAGCTCATCGGTGTTCACCACCGGATACACTCCTGAATACGCCAAACTGAACAGGAGAGGAGGTGAGAGATTTTAAAGAGTTTTTTTCTAACCGATAAATAAAAAAAAATTCTTATTAGAGTGCTTAGATGTTTGGAGCTGACAGAATCTCTAGCTCAGGTGAATGTGAGGCACGCTCTTAATTAAACCACTGTTAGTATGGGTCAGTGGACTTTGTGTAAATATTTAATAGGACATGGCTTTTTAATGGATCTGCAGGATGTCAGTGACACAATGCGCACTGTTTCACTGCTACACTGTTTGACACCTTCACAATAGTGGATAGAGAGAAGGATTATTATTCACCCTTCCCAATAGGTATGTATTCACAGTTCCATACCATAAAAGCTTTCTTCATCATAGCATACTTACCTTAGACCCAAATGTTTCTAAAATGTGTAATAACTATCAGACTCGGCTCTTGACTTCCAGCAATTAAAATCGGAAGTCGTAAATTTTAATGGAGTCTTGCAGTAAGCAGAAAATTAGCCTCGGCTGTCATGAGAACAAACACCCTCAAGTCATTAAGGTCTGATTTGATGTAACCGCAGGATAGTTTTCTAGTTTTTATTGCAGATAAGCAAACAGCCTGTCAGGAACATTCATGTCCCAGGCATTTATCAGCCGTATTTATTCCTAATGACATCACCGAGACAGGCTTATTAGCTACACTAGATAAGCAGCATCATAAGAGACTAATGAAAGGATTCAGACATCTGAATGCCAGATGCAAATTTTTATACAGCAGAGGCTGGAAGTGACACTAGAAGTAGAAGTAGTGGCCGTAAAAGTGTTTATAGTGACTCATTCACTAGCAGGGTGAAAATCAATATCACCCACATACAGTATATAGGTGTTATACTATCACTATCACTGGCACAGGTTCACCCATCCTGGACAGCTGAAAAAAATCACCTGGTCTGAGATGCTTTTCTCCCACCAGATTCTTCCTGGGAGCTTGAAGCAGTCTGAACATTTTTCTCTGACCTCTCTTATCAAAAAGGTGTTCCCACCCTGGGTACTGCCACACACTTGAGTGTTTTTTTTGTTTTGTTTTTACACCATTCTGTGTAAACTCTAGAGAGTTTCTGAAACACCCCACCAACCATGCCATGGTTAAGTCACAGAGATCAGAATTTTGCCTTTTCTGATGATTGATGTGAACAAGAACTGAAGCCTGTACTGTATATGCATGGTTTTCGGTATCGTGATATTGCCGCATGATTGGCTGATTAAAATCTGTGCGTTTCCTCCATGACAACTCTAAGTTTACTCATTTATTGATAGATTGATGGTGATGGAGGTAGGTTTGTCTTTGTAAAAAGATCTGCTGTTGAGGTGGTCGCTGCTGCTTATGTGTGTGTATATACACTCACCGGCCACTTTATTAGGTACACCTTACTAGTACCGGTTCTGCTGCTGTTCCCATCCGCCTCAAGGTTCGACGTGTTGTGCGTTCAGAGATGCTCTTCTGCATACCTCGCTTGTTACGAATGGTTATTTGAGTTACTGTTGCCTTTCTATCAGCTCGAAAAAGTCTGGCCATTCTCCTCTGACCTCTGGCATCAACAAGGCATTTGCGCCCACAGAACTGCCGCTCACTGGATATTTTCTCTTTTTCGGACCATTCTCTGTAAACCCTAGAGATGGTTGTGCGTGAAAATCCCAGTAGATCAGCAGTTTCTGAAATACTCAGACCAGCCCGTCTGGCACCAACAAATATGCCACGTTCAAAGTCACTTAAATCACCTTTCGTCCCCATTCTGACGCTCGGTTTGAACTGCAGCAGATTGTCTTGACCATGTCTACATGCCTAAATGCATTGAGTTGCTGCCATGTGATTGGCTGATTAGAAATTTGCATTAACGAGCAGTTGGACAGGTGTAATAAAGTGGCCGGTGAGTGTATATATACATATATATATATAATTGCTATTCTGCTTTGAGTATTAACCCTTACTTGGTTTGCAAAATCAATTATTTTCCATTCTATTCCTCGGTAAAGTCCACTATAAAATGATGTCCTGGTCTTATTCCCTCTTCATGTCTCATGCCTCTACAGTCTTCTCCTTCAGCAGAGATGGAGGCATCTGTTTAGCATAGCTCATCTGTGAAGTAGAGACAGGGAGGAAAAGGTCAAATCCCTGTCGAATATAAACCTGTTTGTCCTTCACAGCTGGAAATGGAAAGGTAGTGAGATGGGAGGACTGAAGACAGACGCTCAGGCGAGCCAGTAGGAAGCTAATGAGAGGGAGAGCTGGGAATCGGTTGAGGCTGGCAAGAGGGGGAAAGATGGCTGTGCTCAGCATTCAGCCCAAGAACGAAGTCTCTGCTGAATAGAAATGTGGCCGTGCATGAGATTGGAGTGTTAATAAGATGCACAGAACCCAGTGATCCCTGCACTTCATTTTATTTTTCATTCTCAGTAGTGAATTAAATCCCCTCAGCCTGCTACTGAGGCACAATGACATTTATAGGCTATGCAAACAATTTGACTTCTTTCCTCAAATTTCTCTTTGGTTGAAATACATATTCATATGTATTTGCTATAACTCATTTAAGTCATTTTCTGGTTTGGGAACTTTTCTCAAACTTGCTGTAATTTTTGGAAAACTTGAAGAGATTAAGAAATGTTCAGCATTAATGTTGGAAAATCTCTGTAAATCTAGAGCAGAGTTCAAAAGTAATACACAAGCACAAATAAATAAAATTGTTCATTCTTCTATGAGGGTGTGTGTGTGCCCTGCGATGGGTTGGCACTCCGTCCAGGGTGTATCCTGCCTTGATGCCCAATGACGCCTGAGATAGGCACAGGCTCCCCGTGACCCGAGGTAGTTCGGACAAGCGGTAGAAGATGAATGAATGAATGAAGGTTCATTCTTCTACAAAAGTGTATGACAAAACTATTGTTCGATGGATGTGGTAGCCTAGTGTTTAAGGTACCGGACTACCAGTCGGAAGGTTGTGAGTACGATTTCCATGTCTACCAGGCTGCACTGCATGTCCCCTGAGCAAGGCCCTTAACCCTCAGTTGCAAAAAATGAGATAAAAAATGTAAGCTGCTCTGGATAAGGGTGTCTGCTAAATGCTGTAAATGTAAATCTTTATTCTGGACATTGTCCAGTGCCTGTCCACTAGCTAGTCCATAGCAATGCCATAGAAGAAACATTTCTAGTTTGCTGAAGAACCTTTAAGCAAATGGTTCTTAATATTATATTTATAGTCCCATAAAAAACATTTTTATAGTCTAAAGAATATTTTTCTCATGAAGTAAAAGTAAACGTTCTATACTGTAGGTGCTAAACCGTTTATGAACCCTTATTACCCTTACCCTTACTCTTATTATTAAGAGTGTATTAACCGTGAGTTTTCTCTTCGTCCGTTGTATCTTTTAAAAAAGTTGCTCCTATACACATTTACAAGAAAGTGCTATTAGCTCTCTTCCTAATGCTATTAGCTCTCTTCCTAATACATGAGCTCAGAGACACTAATGTTTATCTGGTGCTGCTCTGATTGACAGAGGAAAGAGTAAGGCCATCCTTCCCTCCTAGACAGCAGAGGTGTTACAGTAGATGTGCTATCATTGGTGTTCTGGTTGGCTTTTAATTGTTCAGGGTATTGTGCAATTTCTGAAAAGCTGATATAACAGTCTTGGGCCCAACTCTAACATTTATACCATTTTATACGAATTAAATAAAGTGAAATCGAGACACTGGCACCAACATAAATATGTTGCATATTGTGTTTAGTCTGTCCGTCCAATTTTTGTATGGTTTTCATGAAGTTTTTTTGTTTCCCCGGACTCCAGTGTTCATTTCCACCACCAGATCTACTCGTTTGTTTCTTTTTTTACGTCTCTTTACTTAGCATTTCTAAAGCATTTCCACAGTCTGCGATTCAACCTCCTTTTTCTTCTTTGTACTGCCATCTTTCTCCTTCCACTCGCTTTCTTTTACTCCCCTTATCTTATCAGAATGTCAGTCTCCATGGCAGGTTACAGTACAGTCACCCCCCCGGCTGTCTTCTTATCTCTATCTCCTTTCACTCATCCTCTTCTTTGCTTTCTGTTCTCACTATGTCACTGTTAAGCCTCTCTTTTACTCTCTCTAGTCTTTAGGTCAAACAGGCCAGCCCAGTTTTTCATGTGCTAGCTCCATGGGTGTACACTTATCAAAATGACCAAGTGTTTTATTTTTTGAAGATGCCATTTTGTGCCACTCAATTCCTCTCTATCCAGAGATGGACCCTGATTATCCTGTTGAAGCCAGATTTCAAGTAATGGCTATATAATAGGATCAAATCTCAAATCCTACATCACATCTTATCAAGAGACTTGTCACTGCTGTCTGTGCTTCTGCTCTGACAAAGGAACCTGACATTACATATATATTCTTATTTATATAGATATTAATCTATATCTGTATATTTCTACTATATTAATTTCTCTATTATAAAAACTAATTAAAAAATAAAACAATTGTCAGAAACACAAACATTACTTTATGGTGCAGTGGTGGCTCGAGTGGTTACGACTCTGGGTTGTTGATCGGAGGATCAGGATTCAAGCTCCAGCACTACCAAGCTGTCACTGTTGGGCCCTTGTGCAAAGCCCATAACCCTCTCTGTCCAGGGGTGCTGTATCATGTCCGACCCTGTGCTCTGACCCCAACATCCAAAGTTGGGGTACGTGAAGAAAGAATTTCACTGTGCTGTAATTTATATGTTAGAAAATAAAGGCTTCTTTTTTTTTCTTCATGGAAAGCTTATGTGTGGGAAGTGAAGTGAAGTGAAGTGAAGTGAAGTGAAGTGAAGTGAACTGACGTGACATACAGCTAAGTACGGTGACCCATACTCAGAATTCGTTCTCTGCATTTAACCCATCCAAAGTGCACACACAGCAGTGAACACACACACACCGTGAACACACACCAGGAGCAGTGGGCAGCCATTTATGCTGTGGCGCCCGGGGAACAGTTGGGGGGTTCGGTGCCTTGCCCAAGGGCTCCTCAGTAGTGGTATTGCCGGCCCGAGACTCGAACCCACAACCTTATGAGACATGAGGTAAGGCAGATCATCTATTATTTTTACCATCTGATGAGGAAAAATCAGGGGGCACAATGGCTTAGTGGTTAACACGTTTGACTCATACCTCCAGGGTTAGGGGTTCGTTTCCCGCCTCTATTCCCGTTAGGGGTTCGATTACCCAGAGGAAAACCCGGTTTCCTCCGGGTACTCCGGTTTCCTCCCCCGGTCCAAAGACCTGCATGGTAGGTTGACTGGCATCTCTGGAAAATTGTCCGTAGTGTGTGATCGCGTGAGTGAATGAGAGTGTGTGTGTGTGCCCTGTGATGGGTTGGCACTCCGTCCAGGGTGTATCCTGCCTTGATGCCCGATGATGCCTGAGATAGGCACAGGCTCCCCGTGACCCGAGGTAGTTCGGATAAGCGGTAGAAGATGAATGAGTGAATGAATGAATGTCTCAGCCATTGGCAACCTTAATAACCGCTAGTGTACACAAGGTAGTGATGTAGAGTGTTAAAGTTCATCAAGAATAAACCTGAGGATGTGACAAATCTTACTGAACTAAAACAGAACAAGTGATGAAATATAAAATTCTGGTGAGGTTAAATTACCTGAAGAAAAATGGAGAGAAGAACAGAACTAAATGCAGCAAAGTAAAAGCAAAATTTAAATAAGTAAATCGTATAAGTTAGTGAATGTACTGTAGCTGTTTACTACACACCTCTGTGTGAGAATATGTTTGAAGTGTTAAAGTAACTTGTTTTTCTTGCACCTTCTCCCTTTGATAAAAAAAAGAAGTGTGGAAACATTTGTATTAGCAGTTGCTTTGAGCTTTTTTTGAAAAATTGCACTTCTTTAAATCAGACCTTTGTGCAGCCTCTCCACAATGCAGAACGTACAAAATACACACTCCATCTCTCAGCCTTAGATTTTTTTATTTTGCCCTGCAGTGATGTCGAAAACAGACACTGAATAAAAAAAAGGTGTCTTCACGTTCAGTGGTATTTTGTACAAAAATATTTTTAGAGTAAATCACAAGAGGAAACGAGTCGGCTGTGTGAATGGATCGCTCTTTCCCTGTGTGTAGGTGCTGGAGGCTGGTCTCCTCTCGACACTGATCATTACCCGTGGCTGCAAGTGGACCTGGGAAGCAGGAAGCAGGTGACTGCCGTCGCCACTCAGGGTCGATACAGCAGCTCGGACTGGACCACACGTTACCGTCTGCTCTACAGCGACACGGGCAGCAACTGGAAACCCTACCATCAAGATGGAAACATCTGGGTAAATTCTGCACTCAGGTTCTGTGGTTTTTGAGAACATTTTGGGGCTTTTTACACCTGGTCACTTCATGCGTTTTCTGTGATCCGATAGCTATCCGACGGTAAAAAGACCAGGTCTAAATGCCCTCCGAAACGTTTTCGAGACGGATATAAATCCGATGGTTCAAACCACTTCAGGAGGTGGTCTGGGAAGCATTTCAGATGAAACTGGACAGGTGTAAATGAATGTGGTTGTTCAAGCCACATACGTCAGCGCTATACTCCTCCCAAACGGAAGTACGTCACTCGCAGGTGATCTTTCACCCAGGTGTCTCGTTGGGGCTTAAAATGCGCTGCTGATGCCAGCGAAAACGCAGCAAACAGTAAGCGCTGTTTTTTGTAACATAACCGTCGTAACGAGTTTTTTCATCTTCTTTTTTGTGTGCATTCTGAAAACCGCATAGACCAAAGCGTGTTCCATTTCAATTACCCCGGAAATGAGGTCAAATATATTTGCATTTTGGGCGGGAGTAGAAAAATCGGATCGATATCCGATTCGCCGAGACACATTTATGTGGCCTAATGTACTGTAAATGGAACTGTTTTAACAAATCAGATAGTTATCAGATCAGAGAAAACACATGAAGTCACCGGGTGTAAAAAAGCCCTTTGAGATTCACACATTCACTCAAAATAACCTACAAAATGACTATGAATAATCCCAAAATATAGTTTTCCACATTTTTTCTCCATATCATCACATGCTGTGTATTTCACAAAATTCTTGTGAAATGTCTCTATGATTTGTATGAGTATAAAACAATTCAAAATTAATTTTATTCTAATTCATTTGCAACAAGTGACAAGATCAATAAATCCTTGCTCTATATCTTGCGAAATCCTTGCCATCATACACACAACTGCTGCACGTCACACACCGCTGCAGGTCCAACCAGTCAGTCCAGCATTTGGTGGATGATACAATATATTCAATCCTGTTCAATCTTATTTTGCTTTTAATATCAGGTATGGATGAGAAGTCTACAAGAGTGTATAAATAGAATATACATGATTTATACAGATTAAATCCAAGTGACATCTCTGTACAATCCCCAGTGGATTGGTGCATGTTAGATTTTCTATAATAAGAAACTTCTGATTTATGAAGGGATAAAACAGTGCTAGGGAAGTGACATGGTCATCAAGGTTCGGATAAGCGGTAGAAGATGAATGAATGAATGACGTTTCTGTAATTTTTGATGCCACATATCCAAAATACGGTTAAAACTTCGTTCTTCCATCTCAGAAATATTGCCAGATTGCGTCCAATTCTGTCATTTTCTGTTGCTGAGAGACTCATCAACACTTTTGTGTTTTCCCTTATTGATTACTGCAATGCCTTGTTGGCCGGGGTGTCTAAAGCTACCTTAAACAAATTACAGGTAGTGCAAAATTCGGCGGCGAGAATACTTACTAGAACAAAGTTAAAAGATCACATTACTCCCGTTTTGGAGTCCTTGACTGGCTCCCCGTTAGGTGTAGGGTTGATTTTAAGATTCTGATGCTTACCTACAAGGCCTTACACGGGTTAGCTCCTCAATATTTGGCTGATCTTTTAATTCCTTATATTTCATCTCGCGATCTTTGTTCTTCTGAAACTGGTCTTTTAACTGTTCCTTTAACTCGTTTAAAATCGATGGGAGATAGAGCCTTCTCTTCACTAGCTCCAAAACTGTGGAATTCATTACCAGCTGAGATAAGGCAAGCAACATCTCTTGGCACTTTTAAATCTCTGCTTAAAACTTATTTTTTTAGGGTAGCTTTTAATTTGACTAATTGTAATTTTACATAGTGCTTATTTTATTGTCTATTTTTGTTGCTTTCATTTTAATCTTTATAATATGTGTGTAATTTTGTTGCTTTTATTTTGCTTTTGTAAAGCGCTTTGAGATGTTCTTTTAAAGGCGCTATAGAAAATAAAGTTTATTATTATTATTATTATTATTATTATTATTATTATTATTATGAAGTTAAATCTGTGATGTTGTAGCTTACTGTAGTAGTTAAGGTGTTTGACTGCTGATTGGAAGCTTGTGAGTTTGAATCCCAGGCCCACCAAATTGTCACCTTTTGGGCCCTTGAGCAAGGCTTTTAACCCTCAATTGCTCAGTTGTATAACATGAGATAAAATTTAAGTTGCTCTTTATAATGGCTTCTGCCAGGTGCCATAAATGTCTGAGGAAATGTTAACATTAATCTTAAATCTTCACATTGATGTTAAAATATTTTCCTTCTTTCATCTCACAACTCTTAGGACTCTTTAGACCGTATAAGCGGTGTAACAGTCAGAGGTAACGTTATTACTTTCTCAGATGGTTTTCAGTACAGAGGTGTTTGCGGTGTCTTCGTTAACCTGATAAGTGTGCTGTATCCTGTCGACTAACGAAAAACAGAATTGTAGGTGAACCAAGGGCCGATTATAGCTGATTTAACACAAGTGATAATAGGAAATTGTTTTGCTGACATTCCACAAAATACCAATAATTTGTATGAGTCTTATGAGAAAAACGATAAGTCAAAATCTGGTGTTTATCAAAAAAAGTAGCAGTAACCGCGCTTCACGTCGGGCCTCGAACATCACAGCTCATTGAGTTTTATTCATAAGATAAAACTCCACAGAGAAGAAACAGATTCATAATACTTTACTATACTGTATGTAGCATCTGTTGCGTCTGTCTTAGCTTTTTTAGTTTAACAGCTGGGCGTTTGCTTCTTATGTTCGGCATCTGTTGGCTGGATTCGACTCATCAACAAACTGGATTCAGTCAGGTGTGAAAATAGCTGATTATAGTAAAGAAATTGTTTATAAATGTGTTCATGCATTGCTTCATGTTTTGTATGTGTGTCTGTATATCTGCAAATGTGTTAATGCTAAAACATTTGATGATCATTGCCTTAATATACAAATTGACCTGACTTGGCTTTTTTACCACTTTTTTTTGGATTTGGAGACCTGTCATGATGCGATGATCTTGAAAAACTTGCTCTAGTCAATTCTTTGGCATCGGTTTTATCAAACAAAATCTCAATTTCTTACAAATCTGTTGCTCATTAAGACCTGCCCTGAGGATTGAAGAACAAAAATTTCTAAATTCATGCACATGACATTTGACCAAACGACACAAATACCACACACAAGCACAAGGTACAGTATGATACCACTCATGGTCATACAATACGATAAAGAGTCTACACCATGTTGGAATTCAGGAAATATTTGTATCCCACCTTGTATGTGTGTAAATTTGTATGAATGTAGGGTATAAATCTGTGAAAACACACTAAGCTCTTAGATTAAATAAGATCTTGTGCCAGGCTGTTGGTATCATGTCCACTCACCTGTTTTCAGAAATGTAGCCAGCCTGTCTGTCTGGAGAGACCGAACATGATAACTGCCTGGGCATTTTATGTTCACCCTTTAACTTCCGAAACAGGTCACTGAGCAGCAGATCCAACTTTGACAGTTTGGAGAGCTGGAGAAAGCTCCGTGTGCACACTGAAGCAAAAACCTGTCATAACAGTCCATGGCTTTTTCTTATTATTCATCAATGGAAGATAAATTACAGTGGAGAAATTGAGAGTTTATAAAAGTTATGCAGTTCAGAACGGTTCAAAGAAGCCATGCAGATCAGTTTTGGGGGCATTTGAAATTCAGGGTTCGTCAATTTTGCGGAGGTGTGAAAGAAAGATCAGTTCTGGAAAGATTTCTAAATGCTAGCTTTAAAGTGAAAAGTAGTGAGTTCTCTAGCACTTTCTTTTCTGAGACGGATCAGAAGTATCGTCTGTTCTTACCACCTTTATAACAACAGGTAAGAAATATCGGATAAAACCATCGGGCTATCTGATGATAGAGTAGTGCGTAGGTCTGAGTTGGTTTTTGAGACAAAGGGTGACGATAAATTTTATTATTCCACTGTGTTGTATTCTTAATCCTGATTGGTCAGGTGTACAACGATGAAATTTTACCTTTTGCATTTTTTTCTTTCCTAATTAAAAACAACTGCTGCAATATAAAATTAATAAAATACTTCAGAATATTCACCTTCAAGCTGGTATGAGCAAATTCCCCAATTCCCTTCCTTGTCTATAACCACTGTGTTTAAATGCATGAAAAAAAAAATCACACACATTTATAATTTATTTGAAAGTTTTAATTAGCAGAAAGTTTCTTCACATGTTTATTACTAGACATTTTTCTGGAACAAGTCTGTTCAACTAAACATCTGCATATTTTACCCAATCTGTCCTGTCACTGTATTATAAATTAGGGAAGACGAGTTCACACCATGTTTTATTTTTTTTTCCATTGCATTAAACATGCAGTTTCACATATTTCACTTCTCTTAGTATTTGGAGCACTGAAATTGTACCATTTCTGTACATTCCCTGTAAAGTGCGAGACACTTCTAGAAATCATGTCACAATTGTCCGTGGATTTTTCTCTAGTCTTTTATTTTCATTAATTATGTCGCTTTGTAGAAGCCAACATTCTGTTTTTCTATTTAAGCTTAGACAAAAATATATAAAATTTAATGCGGCCTAGGGCTTTCGAGCCACATGCACCAAATTCGGATATGTTGTAGACCTGGTCTGAAGTTTGTTGCTATTACTTTTATAAGCGATCCGAGTACCAGTACTTCCGGTACCGGGTCTCAAAGTGGCCTTTTTTCCCATAGTCTCCCATTATAAAATTTGGAGGTTTATAACTTGGCAAGCTTTCGAACTATCTACACCAAACTCGGCCAGCTCCTTTAGGGTGATACTCTGAACACAGTTTTATATTGGTGTACCGACTGGCCTTTCGGTTGTCCAGCAGCCCCGCCCTCAAAATACGCAAAATCAAAAAACTTTTTACAACATGGACATGTGACATATCAAAACATTCAGCCCAATGAGGGGAACTTCCTCAGGAGTATTCGGATGACATCACATGCTCATCTCCACTTGCCTCCAAATGTTTTGACACCCTATCTTTCTGTCCACTTGCTTCTAAAAGTAACACTGACCCTTATGTCCACTCGCCTCCAAAAAGCACCGGCCTTTGCGAATACTTGACTCGTCAAAGCCAACATCAAAGTTTGTTGCGACGGACTTTACAAATCTAGTTACTACATACATTTATTTTCATATAAGAACGTTTTTTTCTTCTGCTGATGTTCCCGACTTGGATCTTGTATATCTTTTATCTATATTCTCACAGAGATAAATAGGTCGTATTTATCGCTTCACATTTCCATTGTTGTGCTTCATTACAGTGTATTAGTGAGCTATTAGAAACTGTAAGACGATAACGATTATCTGTTCACTGGACACTCCAGAAACAGGGAAATTCCTGTATTACCTGCACTCCATTTCAGATCTCTCTCTGTCCCATTATCTCTCTTACTGTATCTCTATTCCTTTTCTTGTTCTCTTTCTATCTCTATCTCACAAATAGGGTCTGTCAAAAAAGCCCCAAGTGAATAGAAACTAGAGGAAGGCACCAAATCTCTCAGGCAGAAGATAATAGTCTCTTGAATACTTTACTATCTTTTTATTTTTTTCCTTGCTCACTTAGTTTAATATGTTTTTGACTCAACATGGAACATGTTAGAATATACAGCCAATATAGAATATCGTCGCTGTCAGACGGAATCCTTGTATCATTATTTTTCAGGAAATTAAAAAACGCTGTACCTTATCTGCAGTGCACAGGGTTTAGTCCGCGTTGCAGTGGATTGTCTTGCGCTAAATTCCTGTCCTCAGACGAGCACCAGAACTATCGGGGGTCAAGATTTTTTTTTCTTTGAGCCCAGTGTTTTGAAGACATTTACCTCAGAAGACGTGTTGATTCGTTGCGACTCTTCTTGAGGAGAAATATGGCGCGAAGCTCTCCCGCGGAGTGAGGAAGAGGTGGACAGTTGAAGTGTCCAATGGAGTTATGAGATTTGCGCTCAAGCTATTTTCAAGACTTTAGATTGGTTAATAACTTGTAAAAATAACAGACCCACGTGGGGACTGACCAATAGCATCGATATGTGAAAAAATGTGAAATTGACCAAATTTGGACATACGAGGTTTCCGCCCGACAGCGACGATATGTAATAATTAGCCAATTTACAATATAGAATATATAAATCATTTAAAGTTTATAGGGCTTTGATTTTTTCCCCTATTGGTTTAAAAGAGTTTGATGATGTTTGTAATAATCGATACAGATTAAGCAGTCGCTTAATTTTACATTGTTCATTTTTTATATTAGAGTTGAAAAATAAGCCATAGTGAACCTTACTGGTTGGTGTTCATTGGTCTGCTGATTTATTGGTTCTCTCTGATGGACTCTGATCTCTGATTGGATGAATTTGATAAACAGTCACATATTTGCTTTTAACAATCAGTGGAACAGTTGAATTGAAGCCTTACTGCACCTGAATTGCTCTTATTTTTCTTACGTGGCCTGAATGCATCATGTTCATGGACTTTTTTTTTTTTTTTTTTTTTTTGCCCAGCCACCACCCCCCCGACTTCGGAGGACAACTTTATTTTTATTCATATGAAGATTTAACAAACAAAAAAAAAAAAAAAAAAAAAAAAATTTCAGGGGGGGTACACACCAGCTACGTACGCATATACAGACAGACAGACAGGCAGACATAGACAGACATAAACAGACAGATAGACAGACAAAGACAGACAGAGACAGACAGAGACAGACATAGACAAACACACAGACAGAAACAGACAGACAGACAGACAGACAGGCGAGAATTTATGAGTGTAGGGTTGGTATATCTGTACGTGTGTCTATTAGTTATTATGGGGGGTAAAGATAGGGGTGGTTGAAGTGAAAGGTGGGAAAGAGGGTAATGGGAATGCACATTAACTGTTGAATTTGTAGAGAGACTATGAATGGTTTCCAGGTTTCTTTAAAGGCAGATATATTATTATTTTTATGCGCAATGGTTTCTTCTGTCAAAATGAATTCTGTGATTAGATTAGTCCAATGGTTGATATGACAAGATGATTTCGATTTCCAGTTTTGAAAGACTATTTTCTTAGCGACAGCTAGAGAGACAAGGACTGAGGTTTTATATTTGAGAGGGATGGGGGTATCTGAAATAACTCCTAGAAGACAGAATATAGGAGACAGTGGTACTCTGCAGGTTCATGGACTTATTTTAATGGCGTTCTCTTTTACCTCATGAAAAAATAAGCTTTGGCCGCTTTAATTATAACCAAGGGAGCAGGTAAATATGTTCCTCGTGATAGTTACAGTCGGCTTGCTGCCAAAAACCCAGGCTCTATTGTCTCTCTTCAGCCACTTTAAATTAAATAGGTACTTGATTAAACCAAGCAGCAGAGTCTCAGTGTGGCTTGACTTGTAGCCAACTAAATAACACACTCACTGACTGTTTAAGATCCAGGGCTTGAGCTGGAATTAACTGCACCAAAATTAATTCATCCTGCCCTTTTGTGTAAAACTTGTTGTCTGGAGGCTGTTGGAGGAAGGAATACACTCAGGAACTAACATATACAGTACAAACAACTTTTTAAAGATGGATATGGGGAAAGATGTTTTTGTTCAGAAAAGAATAGTTCTTATGTTGTGATAAAAAAAAAAAAACAAAAAAAAAACGATGGCTGTTTATTTGCAGGCATTTACAGGAAACTCCAATACGGAGAGTGTGGTGCGTTACGACCTTCAGCATGTTATAGTGGCTCGATTTCTACGCTTCATCCCTCTGGACTGGAGTGAAGAAGGTCGGATAGGCCTGAGGATAGAGATCTATGGCTGCATGTACTGTGAGTTTACACACACATACACACAAACATACACACACTCTCTCTCTCTCTCTCTCTCTCTCTCTCTCTCTCTCTCTTAAACCACCCTCACAGTCTTTCCAATCTTTATTTTTTTAATTCCACTTATATCCATTGTGACACCAAAGGAATATGAGCTTATCTTAATGTTTTGAATAATTCATAATTGCATTAAGCTTTGCTATCTAATATCAATAAATGTAATACTTTTCCATAAAGAAGTCTTGAATGTATTAAGAGATGCACTGATTATACAAAAAAAAAAAAAAGGAAGGCAAAACTACCTGAGGTCAAATTTGACACATCCCTGAATATGGTGCTGTATTAATGGCCGTCAGCTACATCACCTCTGTGTAGTTTATTGAGTTGGTTTTCTGTTTCAGAAATATAATGAAATATCAGGAATGTAGCATTATGTGTTTCAATGTAACATAGATATAGATTTATATTAACATATCCCTGATGCTAATGATAATTTTTTTAGGTACAAGGTACAAGCGCATGCTACGTCATGGGGAATGAGGATAGAGACTAGCATGGCACACAGTCCTATTATTAGCATAACAATAATTACCTAATCACACTTAACATTTATTTTGTAACAGATTCAGACTTCCATTGAAGGGGTATGGGGAAACCTAGAGGCCTTGATGTGCTGGTAAAGGACATATATTGTATAATACTGGACATATTATATATATTTGTAGTCTGGACAACAGTGAGCTGTTGGCTTTAGGAGCACCGTGCGCTCAAAGCTGTTGGTCTAGCTACTTTTCCCCTTCAAGGTATGCCTTTAGGCGTTTTCCCTCTAAAAGGGAAATATTAATAACTGAGACCTCCTAGCAAGTTTCTATGTGTGGAATAATCTGTAAATAAAAGAAAGATGGAAAAATGAGGTCTAGCCCCAGCACCTGAATGACCTGTGTGGCAAGTACTGCAACCCTGTACTGTATATCCTCTATAAGGGTTGCATGTGCTGGTGTAGCAGAGGTTGGCAGGGGCAATGTCATGGTGGCTGTGCAGGCTCTGGATGTGGGCCAATACACAATTCCTGTCTTTATGAGATACCTTTCATTAAAGGAAGGATGCGCAAGTCTATATCCAGAGATTGGCAAATCCTCAACCAAGTGATCCAGTTCATTTGGAATACTTATGGCTGAGCGGAAATCCATCCATTGTTGGCAGAAAACTTGCTGCCCACTGCCAACGGGACAGAGACAGATGCTTTGAACTGAGATGTGTTGTTGCACAATTGGCCAAATCTATGTATTTGCAACCAGTCATGCTGACAGCCCTATTCTGGCCATACAAACCATGGTTCCTTCTGTTGTTGATGGGAATTATGTTCACGCTAACCATTAGACAAGGCTTACTAGCCAAAACATACTTGTTGTTGCCGCAAGCCACATGGCTTAAAACTGGGTGTCTGCCACCCAAATATTTGTAAGGGGCCAGAGAAACTTGGTCGTATGCCAAAGGAAAGGCAGAATTTTTTCAAAAAGGTGTGAAATATCTGAAAGACATGATTTTTCTTGCACCAGGAATAATGTTTTGGAGTTTATAAAGACTTCACAAGCAACATTTTTTGTGTCTACCAGACAAGATACAGAATTTCACACAAAACATTGATCCCTAGTGGGACTTTCTCTCTCTCTTTCACCCTGGTTCCTCAGGGGCCGATGTGATTAACTTTGACGGCCAGGGTGTGATCTCCTACCGTTTCAAGATGAAGAAGATGAAGATCCTAAAGGACGTGATAGCACTGAAGTTTAAGACGGCTGAAAGTGATGGGGTGATCCTGCATGGCGAAGGTCAGCAGGGTGATTACATCACGCTGGAGCTGAGGAGAGGAAAACTGGTGCTCCAGATAAACCTCGGTAAGAGCTTCACAGAAATGAACATTGATAAATCTGTCACTTCGTGTGGTGTGAAGGAGATATGATATGACCAGAGGAGGATGTGTATGCACTGTATGTTAGAGAGGAAGTAGGCTGTATAGTTTTATGTGGACCCTACATGGTAATTCTAGATACATGGTTGCTTTATAGTGACCATTGGCCATATACTGTCTGTCACCTCATTTTATACAGCAGTGCATAGTATTAGAATACTGTAATAAGGACCTGTGGACATCTATGAAACATTTTTAATTGTTATGCAGTTTAATCATATAACAAAAAGGTAAATCTTGGTATTTTTATGAAACAGGCAGCAACCAGTATGGCTCCATCCTGGGTCACACATCGGTGAGCAGCGGTAGCCTGCTGGATGACCATCACTGGCACTCGGTGGTGATCGAGCGTCACAGGAGAAACGTTAACTTCACCCTGGATCAGAACATGCAGCACTTTCGCACCAACGGCGAGTTTGATCACCTCGACCTTGATTACGAGGCAAGGATTAATGACTTTTCATTAGCATGATATTCAAGTTGTACTAGAATTGGAATTTGATGCCGGGGAGGAGAGAAGTCGATATCCTTCAATTATTCAGAGGTTTGTTATTTTAAACCAGGATACATACAAAAAAGTAGGATTTTTGTACAATTGTACTTTCAGCTGTCGAGATAGAAATCTTAATGCATCCTCCATCCGGCCTCCTATTTCTACTCCTCTAAACCGATTCCCCTGAAGAGCTCTGACACGAATTCACTACACACAAGCCGGTCAGGTCCTCATGCTTAAACGAAATCTGCATTACAATGTGTTCCACAATACCTTAATGCATATTTACAGTATGTACTGTCTAGTGGAACATAGAGAACATACATTTTGTAGTTTATTAAATATGCGAGGGATGATTTCCTGTGCTCACACCGTCGAATGAGCAGAACTCTCGGATGCTCTTTGCATCCATGAATAACGACGATGGATCCACAATGCGATGATTTCAAACGAATGCAGCCCAATTAAAGCCAAGAGCTAATTAATGAAGTAGAAAAAAAGAATCAGTCTAAGATGTCGATAACACTAACTTGTCTTAGGATGGATGTTCCACAACATTAAATGGAACCATAGATAGCTAAAAAAATGATCTGTTGCTCTTTAATGAATATACAGTAATTGTGATTACTGGAAAACGGCTTTGGTATTGTTACGAATCTCAGGCTGAGCACTTAGCCATCCGGCACTCGTGTTTACCTTTTCTGTGTTTTCATCTACTTGTCTTGTCACTTTTTGAGTTTTTTCTTTTATTATTTTGCCAGTTTAAACCTTTGTGTGTCTTGTAAAGTATTCGTTCGGTTTACACAGATATCACTGTAGCTCCCTTTGCTCTCTATCCAGTGCTTTTGTACTGTCCATGATCCCATTTGCTAATTTTCTGCCCTTTGCCTTATTTTTTTTTGGATTTTGATTTAGCCTCACATTTTTAGACTGTTTGCCTTATTGTTATATCACCACCCGCACTTCCACCCGCCTCCGTGAACCCTTAATGGCTCGTATAATTTGTGGAGTAAAGCATTTCTAACCACGCGGTTATAGTAACAACTATAGTAATAACCGTAAGGAGGGGGGGCACGGTGGCTTAGTGGTTAGCACGTTCGCCTCGGACCTCCAGGGTTGGGGGTTCGATTCCCGCCTCCGCCTTGTGTGTGTGGAGTTTGCATGTTCTCCCCGTGCCTTGGGGGTTTCCTCCGGGTACTCCGGTTTCCTCCCCGGTCCAAAGACATGCATGGTAGGTTGATTGGTATCTCTGGAAAATTGTCCGTAGTGTGTGATTGCGTGAGTGAATGAGAGAGTGTGTGTGCCCTGCGATGGGTTGGCACTCCGTCCAGGGTGTATCCTGCCTTGATGCCCGATGACGCCTGAGATAGGCACAGGCTCCCCATGACCCGAGGTAGTTTGGTAGCAGTAGAAAATGAATGAATGAATGAATGAATGAACTAAGCAGGATCTTCCTAATCAGAGACATTATGAATTCTTTTTAATAACAGTTCACTGTTGTATAAATGTTAAAATGTGTGCAATGCTTCATGTATTTTTAGTACTTTAGTGTCATATGTATTCTTATGTTAATATGATTATACTTCGAACAAGCATTAATAATGTTTGGTTCTCGATAATATCATTTCTGCCAGAGAAATAACTGTAAATTCAGGACTAGTAGGTGATATTACTCACACACTCACACATACGGTTTAAAAAAAATGGTGTTATTCACACATCTTCTAATAAGTCTCATTTCTACTGATAATGCGATCTTTGCACTACTGTGTATTTGATCCAGAATCTATAATACATATATATAAAGACCAAATATATCCCTATTTATAATACTAGTGTATATTTTTTCAAATACTATTTATATATCACCGCCAATGCTGTACGTATATTCATTCGTTCATTTTCTACTGCTTATCCGAACTACCTCGGGTCACGGTGAGCCTGTGCCTATCTCAGGCGTCAACGGGCATCAAGGCAGGATACACCCTGGACGGAGTGCCAACCCATCGCAGGGCACACACACACACACACTCATTCACTCACGCAATCACACACTACGGACAATTTTTCCAGAGATGCCAATCAACCTACCATGCATGTCTTTGGACCGGGGGAGGAAACCGGAGTACCCGGAGGAAACCCCCGAGGCACGGGGAGAACATGCAAACTCCACACACACAAGGCGGAGGAACGTGCTAACCACTAAGCCACCGTCCCCCCCAATGCTGTATATCTTTTTCGTAATTTATTGTGTATATATACCACACTGCACTTCTGGTTAGATGCTAACTACATTTCATTGGCTTTGTACATGTATTTTGCACAAAGACAATAAAGCTGAATGTAATCTAATCTAATCTAATCTAAATTTCTGCGTTTAGTTAAGTTTTGGAGGGATGCCGTACTCAGGAAAACTCATCTCAGGAGGACGGAAAAATTTCAAAGGCTGTATGGAGAGCATCAACTATAATGGTGAAAACATCACAGACCTGGCTAGAAGGAAGAAAGTAGACACGTCCAGCTTTGTGAGTTCCAGAGTAATTTATAAATTCTTTCTTGATCATCCTGCACTATTTTATTTCACCCTTATAATACGGCAATATGGCTATGTATCGTATACCATTGATACTTAGTATATCAAGTTTATTCTTAAAGGTGGAGTGCACAATGTTTGAAAGCCAATGTTGACATTTGAAATCACCAAAACAAACATGCCCCTAACCCAAATGGGTGTCACCCCCGTTTTAGCTCCGCCCCACACATACATACTGTATGTAACCCAGGCAACTATTATGGCGGAACCTGTTGGGGCGGCTGGCCGAGGGTATATTTTTATCAATAAATCAACTCAATGAGTAATACTATGGTACTGCAAATGTGTTTTTGTAGTACTGTGTGTTGTACCGTGAAAGGTTTAGCTCCGTTTCACGCGGAAGACGTTCAGTTCTCTCCAGCGCTGGAAAGCTGATCCTATATTAACACGGGTCCTGCGTCTTACCTTATCGTAAGCCTTTTTTCGCTTTTCGTTTTTAAACCGCCGTGTCAATGTTTCAATCGCTCATTGGCTACACGTTTGTTTTGTTTGTTGGCCCGACTCAGTTTTCTGAAGCATTTCTCAAACAACGTGCACCCCACCTTTAAGTCTTATTTAACATTTATACAGGTGAAATTGATTTAATAAATAAATTGATTTAGTTCATTTTTTTATTTAAAAATCTAAAATATCAAACGGGTAAAATCTTCATCTTTCCATAAACAGCCAGACTGATTATTCATGTTTGGAAAAATAGCTAAATTTTTATTTAATTTGTGCATTTGTCAAAACAGGATAGATTAACATATCATATTAACATATAACATAACGTATTTAAACTAGTGCTGAAGATACCAAATGTTTTGACATTATATTATGCCTCTCGACACCATTTTCTCTGAGCTGAGCTTCAGAAATTCACAGCGTGTACAGTATCTGCATGCTGTAGCTGTGATATCAGAGAGGTTTACAGATTGTAAACAGATTGTAAACCTTTGTTCCACCTCAGAGATCCCAACACACAATGAACCACATTATAAGATACGATATACTTAACATTTGTTCTTTCAAATGATTTAACCTTGGTATTCGGATCATTTTTAACACCACAGTACAAACATTTGAAGAATAGAAATATTTTACTCCTTGTGACTCTCATTTAAACCTCCTACTCGCTGTTTCTGCCCTCAGGCTTGCCTTCTTTTTTGTCTGTACAATCAAACAGCAAAACAAAGAAATCATGCTCTAATTTATTATATGCATTTTCTCCATTACCATGAATACACGCGGGGTTTGATAGTTTGATGCTGTATTAAATTGCAATAACAATAAGCTGCTTAAGTATTTTTAGTATTTCATCATAATGAAATTTTCTGCTCTGCAGCGTAATTTGACATTCTCCTGTGTGGAATCTCACACCTTTCCGGTTTCCTTCAACGCCACGAGTTTCCTGCAGCTGCCTGGTAGAACGGAGAACAACATGGTGTCTGTGAGCTTCCAGTTTCGCACGTGGAACTCTAATGGCCTGCTGGTGTTCAGCGCGCTGGCTGACGGTATGCTGGAGCTCACTCTGAAAGACGGAAAAGTCACGGCGCACGTCAGCAGCCAGCAGCAGAAGAACCTGGGTGTAGACATGACCTCAGGTACGGCTGACTTCATGTGTAGCTTGTGGGCTGCTATTTAATACACACTTTAATACACATGTTATTGGGTATCGATTTTTATTTCTTTTTTTCCTGAGAATGTAGCATACTCAAGAGATACAGTGATGAATGAGGAGCTTGGCCTTTAGGAAAAGCCTCCTGTTTGAAGCTTCTCAGGAAGCTTGTTGTCAAAAGCTGAGATGTCTTTTATTAAGTTTAATCCTGAAAACTCTCAAGTCTTTTGATTACTTTTGTCTAACACGTCAAGTTCATCACTGCATAATTCTCTGATTGTTATTTCAGTGTTAATTTCTTCATTATTATTCTAAAGCAGGCATCTAAGGCATCATTTCACTCATTTTCATTCAGTAGTAGGTTCATCTTTCTTCTGGCTATATTTTCTTATCATATATCTCCTTCTTCTGATACAGTATGTCAATTTTGCTTTGTGAGTGTGAATATTTCTTACACGGGCAAATGTTCGACGTGATTAATTTTGATTGGACGATTTATATAGTTAACTCCCCCAGCTATTTTTAATTTTAATCTATAACAGCAGTCTTTTAACAGCACATACGTTTTATTAACACAATCATTTTAATAGGGACCAAGGGAATTAGGGCACAAGGTAGGGGACACCCTGGAGGTAGGGGACACCCTGGAGGTAGAGGACACCCTGGAGGTAGAGGACACCCAGAAGGTAGGGGACACCCTGGAGTTAGGGGACACTCTGGAGGTAGGGGACACCCTGGAGTTAGGGGACACCCTGGAGGTAGGGGACACTCTGGAGGTAGGGGACACCCTGGAGGTAGGGGACACCCTGGAGGTAGAGGACACCCAGAAGGTAGGGGACACCCTGGAGGTAGGGGACACCCTGGACAGCATGTCAATCCAATACAGGGTTCAATCTCACATACATGCATTCACACACTACAGGGTATTTAGAGATGACAATCAGCCTATAACTAATGTTTTGGAAAGTGGGATGGAACTGGAGTAACTGGAGGAAACCCCCAAAGGACAGGGTAAACTTCAGAACTCCACACACACGGGGTGGAGACGGGAATCGAACCTCCATCCCCATGCGGCAGTTGCTAGACCTATGTGCTAGCAACTACGTTTCAATATTCTATATCGATCCAAGTAGTTTCGATACTGAATGACCTGCATGATTCCTCTAATCAGTTCTGCTTCAGATCACCTTTGAGCAAACTTCTACATCATGAAGGCATTGATACATTTTCGATTCCAAGAACTGACATTTTATTGAGATCTCCGACTTATTTAGAATCAAACATGACAGGTTGATGAAGCACTTATGAGTTTACGAGTTATGAGTTATACAGTACAGTGTGGGTAAAAATTCTGTATGTAACTGTAAGTTATCATTTTATTTATTTATTTATTTGTATTCCTTGTATACACTTGACTACATTTATTCCGTGTGCTGCCAGTCCGATCGTGGTGCGTTCAAGGTCAGTGACGTTTCCTGGGATGCGATGGAGCGAAACATATATTAGTTTACCCAGGGCTCCATCACATATTGATTCACTGGTATAACTGAAACCGTTTCCCCCTTTAATAAATGGAGCCCTCAGGCTTTTGGCTAGACTTTGTTCTTTCGGTGGTAAATATTTGGCTCTCTGAAAATCTGAAAGGCCTCACAGCCCAGGTAATTTCCTGAAGCTACAAGGAATCACTATACAGCATTAATATCATAAAAGTATAAAAGTTTGGTAGCACAACCTGGTGCAATCTTCTCTACTGTAATTCTTTCCCACTTTTCTGCAGGGAGGTAAATATGTAGAGTAGGTAGTCTTGAGCTTTGTTGCTGAAGTTGCTGCTGAACAGACAGAAACGGCACAATCGCTTTTGGTTATGCTTTCTTTCAGCTTTATTTATTTATTTATTTTTTTGACTCTTCAAGGTTGGCGATGCTTGCAGAGTGATACATATTAGTTTACCCAAGTACTCTGTAACATATTGATTCACTTATATAGCTGAAACATTCCCCCTTTTCATTAAAAGCCCTCCAGCTTTTAGCTTTTTTTTGTCTCTTTATGTTTGATACACACTTATGTATAGAATTACTCACTCACTCACTCACTCACTCACTCACTCATCTTCTACCGCTTATCCGAACTACCTCGGGTCACGGGGAGCCTGTGCCTATCTCAGGCGTCATCGGGCATCAAGGCAGGATACACCCTGGATGGAGTGCCAACCCATCGCAGGGCACACACACACTCTCATTCACTCACGTAATCACACACTACGGACAATTTTCCAGAGATGCCAATCAACCTACCATGCATGTCTTTGGACCGGGGGAGGAAACCGGAGTACCCGGAGGAAACCCCCGATGCACGGAGAGAACATGCAAACTCCACACACACAAGGCGGAGGTGGGAATCGAACCCCCAACCCTGGAGGTGTGAGGCTAACCACTAAGCCACCGTGCCCATGTATAGAATTACTTATATGTAATTAAATTGAATGTTTACACTAGTTCCCTGGTGCTTTTGTTCTGCTCACTGTCATGTGGATGACATTTTAAATAGCCTCTATTTAATCTCCACTTTAGTCACCTTTTTACCCCCAAGCTTGTTGGAGGTCAAAGCACTACATGCTTAATAAATCATGACTTGGTGGTTAGTTTGTTTGCCTCACACCTCCATGGATAGGGGTTTGATTCCTGTATCTGCCAAGTGTGTTTAGTTTGCATTTTCTTTCCATGCTTAAGAGTTTTCCTTCACCAGTCCAAAGACGTGTTGTAGGCTAATTGGAATCTCTGAATTATCTGTAGTGATTGTGCCATGTGATAGACGGGCATTCTGTCCAGGGTGTACCGTAACTTGTGTCCTGAATCTCTTGGGGTAGATTCCAGGTTCTCCCTGACACAGTAGGACACATTGTGGTACAGATATAAAGGATATAGAGTAAGATATAAGATTTTTTTTTATTTAACATTTGATATACTATATATCCTAAATATAAAGACCAATGTTATATTGTTATATATATATGTTATATATATATAATTGTTATATATATATGTTATATATCTATGTTAATTCATGCTATACTGTAGCTCCATTTGTGTGCTATGACTTATTAACAGAGATTTTTTTTTATTTTGAATATAAAAATCATCCACCAAACCCGGACATGCCGTCAAACACACAACAACACAAAAACCAGAAAACCCTAAATCCACTGTGAAAATATCTACTCCTGAGATGTAGATAATAGACTGGATACCTGAATTACTGCTAAAGCAGATCTGGCTATCTTCTACAAGGCCTGTAGGTCGCTTCATGTCATGGAAGAAGATTCTTCAGCTAATAAATGTGATATATTTGTGATGAAGATGAATTGATGTAAAGAGATTGATGTAACCGTGTTTTACACTGTGTGTAAAAAAATGTCCTCTATTGATAATCATTGCCAACTTCAGATGGCAAGTGTAATTAAAAAAATAAAAAAACAAGATCTACATCAATAGCAGGCTACTTTAGAAGTTCTAAAGCCTGAACTCATTCAATTAATTTATATATATACAGTGTCACTTGATATCTGCCTGATTTCTCTCCACTTTTGCACCTTTGCTGGCTCACTGGTGTGAACAGTTTGGCAGGTTGGGTGTTAACAAGCATCGTTTTCTCTAGTTTTCCCATTTCAATGGTTCTCATTTAGACAAATCTCAGAGGAACCAGGTTTCAAAACACATTAACACCTTAAATTCTCCTTCTTTTTCATTTTCAGGTTCTGAATATAGATAAGATGAGCACCAGGGAATTTTTCGGCTACTGCGAAAATGCCTTAGAGGATTTGATTACAGATTGTAGTTAATGGTATCTATTTAAGAAATCCAAAAGATGTACCAGAATGAACTGAGACTAATTTAAAATGTTTATATTGCTCACCATACGTTCACCTCACACCTCCATGGTTGGGGGTTCGATTCTCGCCTCCGCCTTGTGTGTGTGGATTTTGTATGCTCTCCCCGTGCCTTGGGGGTTTCCTCCGGGTACTCCGGTTTCCTCCCCCTGTCCAAAGACATGCATGGTAGGTTGATTGGCATCTCTGGAAAATTGTCCGTAGTGTGTGATTGCGTGAGTGAATGAGAGTGTGTGTGCCCTGCGATGGGTTGGCACTCCGTCCAGGGTGTATCCTGCCTTGATGCCCGATGACGCCTGAGATAGGCACAGGCTCCCCGTGACCCGAGAATAGTTCGGATAAGCGGTAGAAAATGAATGAATGAATATTGCTCACCACTGCATTGACAGTTCATTTCTGCTCTATCCAGTGCCAAAGGAAAAACACATTTCCACTTGAAAACTCTGCTAAGCAGAATCCTGGGTTATCTTATTTAATGTCTCACATTGCCCATAATTTACCCAGGGTTAACAATTATTCCTGGATCTTCAGAATTCAACGGTTCACACCTAACTTTCCTAAACTCCGATTTAACTTATTTGCATATTTGCACTTTCAGCAACCGTGATTTAATATATACACAAATCGACCGCCTTAAATAACTGCTTGTCTCGTGCTTTCGCTTCAGCGAGGGGAAAAACATTCGTTTCAAGTGTCAAGAGTCAAGAATATTTTATTGCCATTGCAACCGTATAAAGCTGACGCGGTACACAATGAAATAAAACAACGTTTCTCCAGGACCATGGTGCTACATAAAACGACATAAAGCTACATAAAACAACACAGAGCTAAGTGCTTAAGTCCTAGCCACAAAAGGTGCAATATGTGCATCCTAGTGCAACAGTGTGAGACAAAAGACCTAAAACCTAAAACCTAAAATACAAAACACTACAAGACAAAATACACAAAATAGAGCTGACCAGTGTGAGGCTAGTTATCTTACCAGTGTTATCTTTTACCGCTTTCTAATCTATTTTGGCTTTTTTAAGTTCGTCGTGTTATGTAGTTGACCAGCCGTTTCTTAATAGCCAACATACGCTAATTTTGGATTGTCGCATACAGTGTTTCCAGCCCGCTACGTTGCGCACTTGTTCAGTATGTTTTGTAAGTATTGATACATTGCAACTAGTGTGTGTGTGTCTCATGTTAAGTACATAGTTGTTAACGGTTTACCGCCACACCACATTGTTACACACCTTAGACGTTTGGCACAGCGATGTAGGGTTAAAACTGCAAAGCTATTGCTAACTGCGATAAAAAAGCGGTTATAGTAATATGCTGGATCTTCTTGCATGAAAAGAAACAATACCGTAAATAATGTAATATACAATACCGTAACTCACCAGATTTGTCAGTGTGCTGTCCGGGTCAAGGCACCAAGTTGTGTTAATTTGCATATATTTAATATCTTTAGATTAGCTTTTCTACCAGCTCAATAACAATATTAGGCACAATCCCATTTCTGACCTTGTTTAGCTACACAGAATAGGACTTTTTATTCATTAGTTGAGAATCCGTAACACACACCATTCCGTATCTCTGTTTGCGAAGCAGCAGGTCATTTCAGTAAATCAACAAGCTGCCAAGAATATAATGTAACATTTTCCAGTGCTGAGGTTTGTGCTATATGAAATTATGTATGTATCTCAATTCCTGCCTTTGTGGTGTGTGTGTCACCAGTTGCATCATTACCCAGAAGCTCAGTGTTTCTTTGTGTTCTTTTAACACGACTTTACACTATGCATCATGCTTGCATTTCTGTTCAGTGTGCGAAAGGAAATGGAACCACAAATTGAATTGTATTTTTATTGTGCTCGTGGCCTCAGCAGAGCCTTTAACGGCAGCTTTATACTGTAGTGGCTCGGCTACAGTATGTGCTTGTGGAGTAGAGCGGTTTACAAAGGAAGGTTTGTCTAGATCTGGATAGAATGAATTTCAATAGGGTTTTTTTTCCAACCGATGGTTCCTGATTCACTTGTTTTGCTTCCCAAAAATCTATGTAGTGAATTACTATCAGACAAATCATGAATTTTTGAAAAGGCCATTTGTTTTGAGAAAAGAAATGTAATGGGAAATACACTTTTCTTTTATTTTTGTTTTATACCCTTGATTTTTTTTTCATTTGTATTTTCTTATATATTGTTCACTTGAAGTCTTGAAACGCAATTCTTAATTTAAGTGTGCTGTTAAATTCTTGATTCTGATTGGTCAACAGCTCTAACAGTAGTTTTTTCCCCACACAAATATTTCTATTTTCACAATATAAAAGCCATAATTTCTGCTTTCTGGATCGCCCCGTGTGTTTGTTCATAAGCATCTAAAGTTTGAAGGTGTTTATCTTCAACTACTAAAACTCAAACTTGTGAGCAGAAAATTAGCTGCTTGTTTATACTATTTTTTTTATGTCTTGTTTATGTCCCATAAGTCAATTTCCATTTTAACAGCGGAATTAATTTAAGAATGAATTTATGAATACAATTTTTTTGAGTGAAAAAAAAAAACTTTATTTAGCTTTTATTTGCCTTTAATTTGTTTAGAAAACAAACTATTTTAGTTTTTGTTAGAACATTTGAATGAAGATTTCGCCCCTAGTAGTCTAGGTTAAAAACAGAAATACTTATGAATAACTACAAATTCTTTAAAGCCCTGTGTGTTTACTTTCATAGGAGCTTCATATTAACCTCCACTGTACAGTGAGACATGTTAAAAAAAATTCTGTATTGAAAACAGACACCACAGAACAGGAAGGTCTGTAATCTTTGAAATTGAGCCGCTTTCTATGAGAAAGGAAAACACGTTTATTTTTGGAAGGAATCTCCAGGCAGAACTGTGTGGTGTGTTGGACTGTGATCCTAAATTTCTTTCTTTCTTTCTTTCTTTCTTTATTTATTATCATTATTATTTTTTAAATCCATGGCTGAATGGATTGCATGACGAACACTTGCCGCGATTCTTCATTTTACCGAATGCAATTACAATATGGAGTGCAATATTAAAAATGTTTATTTTATTTTATTTTTTATATGTTCAGCCTGTACAATTACAAATCATGAGCAGATCACACTGCAGTCTCATAAACATTATGCTGTTTGCTCCAAGTCTGCATATTATCATTAGTTTTCTGTATAATGGGCTAGCAGTGAGCAGACTCCAAAGACTGTGTCCAGCTAAATGGGACACAAATCATACAGTTAAATGTGAGATGAATGGATGGATGGATGGATGAATGGATGGTTGCATGGAGAGACTGAATACAGTGTATCACAAACTACATCAGACACATTTCTCAACCTTAATAGTGTGCCAGGTGTTGTGAACTGGACTGTGTCGTGTAGAGAGAGAGAGAGAGAGAGAGAGAGAGAGAGAGAGAGAGAGAGAGAGAGAGAGAGAGAGAGAGAGAGAGAAGGGTAGAGAGAAGAGGAAGGAGAGAAACTGAAACAGAGAGAGAGAGAGAGAGAGAGAGAGAGAGAGAGAGAGAGAGAGAGAGAGAGAGAGAGAGAAGGGTAGAGAGAGGAGGAAGGAGAGAGAGAGAAGGGTAGAGAGAAGAGGAAGGAGGGAAACTGAAACAGAGAGAGAGAGAGAGAGAGAGAGAGAGAGAGAGAGAGAGAGAGAGGAGGGAGAGAGAGAGAAGGGTAGAGAGGAGAGAGAGAGAGAGAGAGAGAGAGAGAGAGAGAGAGAGAGAGAGAGAGGAGGAAGGAGAGAGAGAGAAGGGTAGAGAGAAGAGGAAGGGGAGAGAGAGAGAGAGAGAGAGAGAGAGAGAGAGAGAGAGAGAGAGAGAGAGAAGGGTAGAGAGAAGAGGAAGGAGAGAGAGAGAGAGAGAGAGAAGGGTAGAGAGAAGAGGAAGGAGAGAGAGAGAGAGAGAGAGAGAGAGAGAGAGAGAGAGAGAGAGAGAGAGAGAGAGAGAGAGAGAGAGAGAGCAAAACCGAAGATCTTTTGCTAGGTGAAAGTGGCAAAATCACAGAGGAGCTTTAGTAAATTAATGTTCTGTCACCATTTTTTAAACCTTAATAAAAAATAATATATTTTTTTAATAATAGAAAAAAAATCCCACATTGGTTGTAATTATTTTCCAGTAGCTGAGGTGTAAATAACATTTATGAAAAAGGATCACGTTTTAGCACTTAGAACCATCAGATGAGCTCTAAATCCTTTCAGCACCCTTTCACTCGTGATTGAGATTCAAAAAGCATCTTGTAATTTGCTGCTCATCAACCCACCGACCTGCCTGACAGAGTTATGAGTCTGAGCCCAGCGTCTTTTCTCTCGTAAAGCTCCACTTAATAAAGCATTATACTTGAATAATATGAATAAAATGAATCTCTAAATCTCTAATTCTATTTATTATAAAGAGTGCAGTTTTACAAGTGGGGAGATACAGTATGTGGAGAAATGACAGCTATCTGAAAAAAAAAAGAGTAATTTAAGCATTGCTGTTGTAACAGGATACAGAATTCGGATTAGCGATTAGTTACAACACTCCAATTGGTGTTGGTCGCTGCACCAAGTCGCTTCATATTTGCATAAATTTCAGCTTTTCTCACATCATTCTTGTTATTCTTATCATTACAGGGTCGGGTCTGAACGATGGAGAATGGCACGATGTTCGCTTCGTGGCCAAAGACTACTTTGCCATGCTGTCTGTAGACGGAGATGAAGCCTCCGCTGTGAAGACCAACACACCCTTTCAGATCACCACTGGAGGAACGTACCACTTCGGAGGTGGGTGATGAAGTAAGCGAGACTTGTTCTTGCTAACGAGCTGCAACATCTAAAGGTGCTAGTAATTTGCACTGCTTTAACACATTAAACAACACGAAGTGTGTGGAAAGGGACGAGATCGAGAAATCAGTGACCGCTTTCTATGATGTTTGAAGCTGATTTGTAAAAAAAATTCACAAGCTGAAAAAAAAAAAGCTGATTTGTTTAATTCACTAAATAAAAACTTGGTCTGGAATAAAGCCTCTAAAATTGTAAAGAGATCCACTTAATGCTGGAATGATGAGGTGTTCATCTTGACTTGATTATAAGGTGTAAAATCTTCTTGGAGCAATTCTTAGCTAAGAGTAAGAGTCAATATCAGGACATGGTTTTAGTCTTTGTGTTGTAGTTCTGATGGCTTGTGTTTGTTTTGGTTTCTTTTCAAGTCCTTGTTTCATTGCATTGCTTTGTTTGTTGCCTGATTTATTTGTTTTTGTATGTGTGTGCGTTTTAGAATTAGTTTGTTTATTTTAGTAATGTTTTTTCACTTTTCCTATTTATTTATTTATTAGTTTGTTTGTTTGTTTGTTTGTTTCTTTGTTCGTTTATCTGTTAATTATTTATTTATTTATTTATTATTAATTAATTTTGTTTGCGGTGGTGGGGAGCCTGTGCCTATCTCAGGCGTCATTGGGCATCGAGGCAGGATACACCCTGGACGGAGTGCCAACCCATCGCAGGGCACACACACACTCATTCACTCACACGCTAGGGACAATTTTCCAGAGATGCCAATCAACCTACCATCATGCATGTCTTTGGACCTGGGGAGGAAACCGGAGTACCCGGAGGAAACCCCCGAGGCACGGGGAGAACATGCAAACTCCACACACACAAGGCAGAGGCGGGAATCGAACCCCGACCCGAGGTGTGAGGCGAACGTGCTAACCACTAAGCCACCGTGCCCCCGGTGGATTATTTATTTATTTATTTCTTTTTTTTTTTTCATGAAAACTCATTGTGCAATAGCCCTAGTTTGTGGCCCTCAGTAGTGTGTTATGGATTTTCATGCATACTTTTGTTCTAACGGATGCTATGGACATAAAAAGCACAATACTATTGCTACTACTACTACTACTAATACTACTACTACTAATACTACTACTAATACTACTACTACTAATACTACTACTACCCCATATTTTATAAGCTACAGTCTTAGTGATGGATTTAATGCCATTACCACTGAAGACATTCATTACTAAGGGGTAGATAGAAGATTTAGCCTGATTAAGAGAATTAGGATCTTTATCTGACTTATCAGGATCTAAAAAGTGTTTGCTGTGAGATTCTGGAGGTGAATAAAGGCAGTTCTGGATTAGCGTGGGAGAAAAAAAAAAGCTGGTTATATGACTTCGAAAATTAAACGATGCCAGAGACAATTTAAATAGACTATTATCTATGTGTATAAGTAGATATTGTATAAAACTCATTATAAAAGTTTAGATTTCTAGGAGTTTATGAGGCAATTGATCAGTCAGATTATCTTTCAGTCAAACGTTGGCTTCCACGTACAGCTAAATGTTTTTATCAGCCTCATTTATTGTACATTTATACACTGATCACACATTTGCACAAGGCAGCCTGTAAAATACCTCATTGCCTTCTGCTCTACACACTCCTGACATAATGATCAATTGATAATCCTCCTTCCCTTTCTGTTTTTTTTTTAACTCCAGCCTGATTTATCTGCTCTCTAATTTGTTTACAGCTGATTCTTTCTTATTTTCCTGAAAATGTAAAAAGCTCCATGTGTCCTATAAGGGAATTTAGATCTAATCAAATAAGATAAACATAACAGGGTTGTCTGTTCCGTAAGAAATATGAAACTCCATTTCATCTCTGAACGGCTACTCCATTTCATCTCTGTGCAAAATCACTACATTTCCAATCACTCTATTTAATAATTAGACACATTATTTATAGAGTTTATTAAAGCGCAGACAGGAAATTGACTTAGCAGAGCAGTCTAAAGTGAGTGTAACAATGTGGTAAGTGAAACTGCCAATTTATTAATACCTAAACTGTGCAAATTTTGTGTGTGATCGACGAGCAGAATGAAGAACAGAATTATAATTTAGCATCTTGTGTCTACGTTTCATTTAGTGCACAGAAACAAGTACTACTTTATTAACCTCCAAAATTCAGTTAAAACAAATAAGCAATTATTTAACTATGACATAAGTATCAATAAACAGGACTGTTCTTGCAGTGATATAGTAATAATATATTACATATTATATTAATAATATATAGAATATATTCTATTAGATGTCTATTTTAATGCTTATTTTCATCCATATACTAACATGCTTATTTTTATATGCTTATTCATGCCATTGTTTGTCCATATTTATTTATTTATTTGTTTGTTTGTTTGTTTGTTTGTTTGTTAATAAATAACTTTATTAAATAATATTAATACTACTACTAGTAATAATGTATTTATTTATTTATTTATTTATTTATTTTTTATTAAGTAATTAATACATTCATTCATTCATTTTCTACCGTTTATCCGAGCTACCTCGGGTCACGGGGAGCCTGTGCCTATCTCAGGCGTCATTGGGCATCAAGGCAGGATACACCCTGGGCGGAGTGCCAACCCATCGCAGGGAACACACACACACTCATTCACTCACGCAATCACACACTAGGGACAATTTTCCAGAGATGCCAATCAACCTACCATGCATGTCTTTGGACCGGGGGAGGAAACCGGAGTACCCGGAGGAAACCCCCGAGGCACGGGGAGAACATGCAAACTCCACACACACAAGGTGGAGGCGGGAATCGAACCCCGAACCCTGGAGGTGTGAGGTGACCGTGCTAACCACTAAGCCACCGTGCCCCCCAATTAATACATTTATTTATGTATTTAGCAATATCAGCAATATATTACTATTATTATTGATACTACTATTACTACTACTACTACTACTACTACTACTAATAATAATAATAATAATAATAATAATAATAATAATAATAATAATAATAGTTTATTTTTAAAGAGATGTTGGGTAAAGAATCACTGTTCAAATCTTAAACGTTATTTGCCTAACCTGTACAGAGATCCCAGAGCTCTCAGCTCCTGCTTGTGCTTAACCCAGTTCTGAATACATGTAATTTACCTTTTAATGTCACTCAGCACAGAAATCCAGTGTAGTCAGCATGCATACATCTATGTTTAATATTAGCAAGGATGTCCTAGCAAAGAAAAATCACTAGTTGTAGCATAATCAGGCCTGTTCATGCTGAGATGAATTCAGAGACCCTGACTAGATTTAATCCGTCAAATCTAAAGCTCTGTCCTATCAGCGCTGCAATGACAGCAAACACATCGTCACAAATCAGTGCACAATAAAAAGTGCTTTGTTATGTCTCGTAGCTCATATCTGTTTGATGACATATAGCTCTGTCATTTAATACCCATTGTATTTATTCTGGCACGGTTTGTATTTTTCACACCATGCCACCACACCAGGTTATTTCCTGTCTCTTCTCTCCGGTGTGACAGTTTGTTTTTTTCTGCTAAATTTCATCATCAAGTTTGTTGGCCGGGTAAAGAATAAAAATAGCATATTATAATACACTGCAGTTGTCTTGTCTGGTGTCCCTGTGGTTTGGACGCTGTCCTTATCAGTATGCTCCTGATTACTTCGCCGTGTGAGAACAGAAACAGGTGTTAGTGACAGATAAAGCTGCATCGCTGGCTTTTATATACACCTGATTAGAATTCTCATCACTTTCCGATGACTTGGTTCGAGAACATACTAACACTTAAACGTTCACGGTTATATCCTTGATTTTTGTTTTTGGTGTCACGCTAGGTGATATGTGGCTTTAGCGCCAGTTTCGCAAGGTCACGCAGCCCAAGATGGGGAGCTGCTCAGCACATTTTAATGCTAAATATCCTCTATAAACAGCGGGACACATCCGAGCGTGAAAAAGGCGTTCTGCGTTATTATGTGCAGATTATACTCACACGTTACACTGTTCTGGATCGAGGAACCAAGGACAAACATCAACGAGGCTCATTTATCAAACCGGAAATGCGTTTGTAAATCGTTTACAAATAGAGCGCTTGCACAAAGTCTGGCTTGGGATAAAAGGTTAATATTATGTGAGAGATCCTGAGCTTGTGTATAATATGTACAGTATATAAGGATGCTCACTAATCCATGTGCATTTCAGTTCACATAATTGATTGGTTACCGAGTCACATTCAAACCAGTGCTGATGATACGTCTTACTCTACGCTGTGGTATTGACACGTCTCGTCACTTAATTACAACACTGCAGCTTTGTGACAAGTGAGGCTGCACTAAACTAGTCATCCAGGCACAGCTAACAAGATGATCTTCTTCCTGCTCCGGTCTGTTCTTATTGCCAGACTTCCTCTGACATAAAGTATACACTAACAGTGTTTATCCTGACAGTGGTTTACATGCTACAGTGTACTGCTCTCCTTACTCCAGGCTTCAGCTCATATGTCTTTATTTATCATGTGTTTTACTATCAGCATCTTCTGTCTCTCATTCTGTGGTTGTTGTTGTTGTTGTTGTTGTTGTTTTTGTTCTTCTTCTTCTTCTTCTTCTTCTTCTTCTTCTTCTTCTTCTTCTTCTTCTTCTTCTTCTTCTTCTTTTCCTCCCTCTCCATCTTCTTCTTCTTCTTCTTCTTCTTCTTCTTCTTCTTCTTCTTCTTCTTCTTCTTTTCTTCCCCCTTCTTCTTCTTCTTCTTCTTCTTTTCCCTCTTCCTCACCCTTCTTCTTCTTCTTCTTCTTCTTCTTCTTCTTCTTTTCCCTCTTCCTCACCCTTCTTATCCTTCTTCTTCTTCTCTTCTTCTTCTTCTTCTTCTTCTTCTTCTTCTTCTTCTTCTTCTTCTTCTTTTTCCTCTTCCTTATCCTTCTTATCCTTCTTCTTCTTCTCTTCCCCTTCTTCTTCTTCTTCTTCTTCTTCTTCTTCTTCTTCTTCTTCTTCTTCTTCTTCTTCTTCTCCTCTTCTTCTTCTTCTTCTTCTTCTTCTTCTTCTTCTTTTCCTCCCCCTCCATCTTCTTCTTCTTCTTCTTCTTCTTCTTCTTCTTTTCTTCCCCCTTCTTCTTCTTCTTCTTCTTCTTCTTCTTCTTCTTCTTCTTCTTTTCCCTCTTCCTCACCCTTCTTATCCTTCTTCTTCTTCTTCTTCTTCTTCTTCTTCTTCTTCTTCTTCTTCTTTTCCTCCCCCTCCATCTTCCCCTCCTTCTTCTTCTTCTTCTTCTTCTTCTTCTTCTTCTTCTTCTTCTCCATCTTCTTCTTTTCCCTCTTCCTCATGCTTCTTCTTCTTCTTCTTCTTCTTCTTCTTCTTCTTCTTCTTCTTCTTCTTCTTCTTCTCCTCCATTTCCACAAGTCAAACACATAATGTCTCAGACCAGAAACAGTTTTAGTGTCAGAAAGTCTTACCTTGTTTTGGGATTGTGGGATTTATTTATTGAGCAGCTTGATGGATTCATCCAGACTTCGTTCCATCATGTTCACTCCAGTACAGTTTCGTTTTCAGATGACTAATAAATTAGGGAAAGATTTGTTTGAAACTAGTTTGTAATTTATTGTTCATATCTCAGAAGGGATAAGAATTCCACATGTGGTCTGGTGAAACAGATGTTTTGAAGACACCTGATTGTTTTTGATCTGCACCCAGGTTATTTCCTGCAGACTCAGGCGTCTCCATCGCAGCGCTCGTTTCAGGGTTGCATGCAGCTCATCCACGTGGACGATCAGCTAGCCGACCTTGCGGCCGTGGAGCAGGGCATGCTGGGAGCATTTGAGAACGTCAGCTTGGATACGTGTGCAATCATGGACAGGTTTGAACACTTACGCTAACCTCTTATACTCTGTACAGGTCATTTAATATTTTTTTTTGCTAGGATTCAAATATTAACTTATGGAATTTCCATTAGCACTACTTATCCTGTTCAAAAGTTTACACCCCCTGGCTATTAATGTATTGTGCTGCCTTCAATCATCATCAGTGTTTATTTTTTTTAACACTTATTTTTTAGTCCATCAGTTGCTGGATGGAGTTTAAAAATCATATAGCATCTGTTTAAAAATAGATTAAATATAAAAATGGTGCTGAGGAACTCATGACCAAGTATCACAAGAGACTGTTAGTTATTGATCATTCAACACACAGTGTTAGGAACAAGCATGTGTAAACTTTTCATTTGGTTTATTTGTGTAAATTCTTGATGCCCATGAACAGCTGCCCTGGAGCAGAAAGGGTTAAGGGTCTTGCTCATTTACCCAACAGTGGCAGTTTGGTGGGGCTGGAGCTTGAAGTACCATTGAAGTACCAAGTACCAACTTGGGATTTGCATTGCGATACAGCGCTCACGACAGAAATGCGATTCATTAGTAGAACTTTGTAAAGTATTGATTTTCAATGTGTTTGCTCTCTGAGGGACAATTGGACCCAAATTATGACTTAATTTGTCACCTGGCTGTCCAGTTACACAGAGGAGAAGTGATCCAATCAGGTAGCATTGCAAAATCCAATAAGCAATAAACACTAAAGAAATAAGGGTTTGGCAAATTCTATTGATGCAATACCTCAAGAGATGACTGTGGTGCTCCTCACAGACAGCGCATACGTTTGGAAAATTCTACGTCCTACGTAATTTCTTTGAACTCTGATCACGTTGAAGCACATGATGAACCTTTTTAGAAGAAGAAGAAGCCTTTATTTGTCACATGTATGCACTACGGCACACTGAAAGTCTTTTCTTCACATATCCCACTTTCGAATGAACTTCAAGTAGAGCTGAACAGTCATTAGCTTCAAGTCTGAACAGTCACTAGCAAGATTCACAACACAACACACGTTCTGTGTGATATTCTTGCTATATTTCCTCCCAGTATTAATTTTAGACTGACGGTATTTCTAATCTGTGAAGATTAAAAAAAAGTGAACCAGTGAATCGACGTGTTGACTGAAAGAGACTTCAAAAGCACTTCTGGAAGTCACGCTGGATAAGAACGTCTGCCAAACACCATAAATCTAAATGTAAATCATTCATTCATTCATTCATCTTCTACCGCTTATCCAAACTACCTCGGGTCACGGGGAGCCTGTGCCTATCTCAGGCGTCATCGGGCATCAAGGCAGGATACAACCTGGATGGAGTGCCAACCCATCACAGGGCACACACACACTCTCATTCACTCACACAATCACACACTACGGACAATTTTTCCAGAGATGCCAATCAACCTACCATGCATGTCTTTGGACCGGGGGGGGAAACCGGAGTACCCGGAGGAAACCCCCGAGGCACGGGGAGAACATGCAAACTCCACACACACAAGGCGGAGGTGGGAATCGGACCCCCAACCCTGGAGGTGTGAGGCGAACGTGCTAACCACTAAGCCACCATGTCGCCCAATGTAAATCATAATGCGGTTTATTTATTTTTGTATGTATGTAAGTTTTTATAATGTGTTTTTAAGGTTTATTCAGTTTAACAAAGCACCAGCTCTCTGGTCATTACACTCATATTGACTGATTATTCGTGGGTTTTATGCCTTTGATGTTTAACATGTGCTTCGAGTCTTTCGCGATAACACGGCGTGGTAACAAGGTAACACATTGTTTAACACACCACTTCATTAATGACATGAATCAACACACAAAACCTGCAACAAGAAAACTACATGAGCCAGAGTTAAGGAGAATGACATGATGAAGTGCTAGTTAATTTATTCTGGTAAACAACATGAAGTTATCTGCCAGACACTGGGGCTTGGTCTGATTTAGGGCTTTTTACATATTACATATGAAGATGAACAGCTTTGTTCAAATAAAGTGAACTGAATCAATTCAATTCAATTCAGTTTTACTTGTACAGAGATTTTAACAGTAGATATTGTCCCAAAGCAGCTTTACAGAACACAATAATGTTCGTATTTATCCACAATGATCAAGCTTGAGGTGACTAAGGTGACTACGGTGAGGAAAAACTCCCTTAGATGTTCTTGAAAGGAACCAGAATCAAAAGGGAACCCCATCCTCATTTGGGTGAAACTGCGGGTGTGATTATAAATGATTATAAACACCAGAGAGTGTTATTATGAATAATGTGCCATATACAGTCTGACAATTGTGTATTGATTAGGAGGTTGTTGTCCTTAAAGACCACATAGAGTTAGCATCTTCCCTTTAAATATCTTCATGAAGCGGAACACAACTGGAGCTGGTACAGTACAATCTCTGGATGCCTCGGGATGGGTTGAAAAAGAGAAGCAAATGAAGAGGAATTAACCAATCCTGGCTCAGCTCTTACATTTAAGATGTCTAAGTTTGAATAGTACTTACTCCTGATTTCTGTCTAAAGTAGTCTAAAAGCTGACTTTATCGACGAGCGTTCACACGTCGCAGTGTGAGACGATATCAAGCGTCCTCTCTGCGTTTATCTGCCACTCGATCGGCTGTGGTTTGAAATCGTTCCCGGGACTCAGACGCTCATTACTGCGTCATTGATTTTGTGTTTTTCTTCATCAGTTAAGATGTCAATGTTAGTTCGGCACATCGGTTAAAAACGCAGAACCTGCAGGCTGTGTTTACTTCCTGTGTTTTTTTATTTTTTTATTTTATCTCAGTACATAATGTTAATTTTCTAGCAGCACAGGATACAAATCGGTGTCTTGTAAGTTTCTTGTGTTAAGTTACTGTCAATTTTAAAAAAAAAAATGAAACTGAAAAACTGAAAATTTTAAACCAAACATTATGCTTTAATTGTCCATAATATATAATTCAACAGACAGCACTGCACTACACACACACAAACACACACAAATACCCCCACACACACACATCCACACATACACACACACACAGACACACACACACACACACACACACACAAATACCCCCACACACACGCACACCCACACATACACAAAAGACACACACACAGCCACAAATCCCCCCCCCACACACACACATGCACACCCACACACACACACACACAGACACCCACACCCACAAATACCCCCCCACACACACCCACACATACACAAAAGACACACACAGCCACAAATACCCCCCACACACATGCACACCTACACACACACACACACAGACACCCACACCCACAAATACCCCCCCACACACACACGCACACCCACACATACACAAAAGACACACACACAGCCACAAATACCCCCCCACACACACGCACACCCACACATACACAAAAGACATACACACACACACACACACACACACACCCTCCCCACACACACACACACCCAAACATACACACAGACACACACACAAACACACTCACTCACACACAGAGATTTACAGCTAGGATGTTAGTATGACTATGTTATGGTGCACATATAAGAAATAAAACGTTAGAGTGTTTACAGTTATTGGAAAATAACCAAAGCCTGGATGATGTGAAGTTACTTATTTTCCAATCTATAAAGATATAAGATATTATCGCACATCACACTTTTGCCTATTTATAGTTTCATAAAATAAGTTACTTTTACAGTATAAACGTGCATTAGAATCCAAAACAGTAACTTTACATTATAAAAATAGATATTAGCTATTACAGATTTATTTATTTGTAGTCTTTATTTCTATTTATTTTCTTTGTGTGTATGTACGTGTGCATTATACTGTACGTGTCTTGGCATTCACTGTGGACAGCAAAGAAAGAATTTCCTTGTACAGGGAAACTTGATTTAATCTGATCTTAATCTTATTTATTCGACTTGTACCTGTTGTAGCCTTAGAAACGATTGTATAAGTCAATATAAACCAGAAGCCATCCTCAACTACAGGTCTATCTATAATGTCTAGTAGACATAAGATATAACATGTTCATTGGTCATACAGTAGCTAGTCATAGCTGTCTCTGGTCTCTTTGTGTTCATATAAAGCAGATTTTTCATAAAGAATACTGTTATGAAAGGATTCCAAGCTTAAAGGAGTGCTCTGAACATAAGAACCAGGTCTTAATAAGTGTAGACCAAGCATGAATACTTCTTTCAGGTTATTCAACCAAGGCTTTATTGATGTTTTTTTTTAAGAAGCAAAGTAAGCTCCTATAAGAGCTGGATAGAGGCTGGTGAAGTGACGTGACACTGAGCAAGAGGACCAAGCTGCAGTTGTGTTTGATGTGACCCTGAATTCATCCTCTTATTCTCTGCTCTAATGATCCTCTGTCATGTTTTTCAGATGTTTGCCTAATCTCTGTGAGCATGGAGGAAGGTGTTCTCAGACCTGGGACAGTTTCAGCTGCTCATGTGACGGCACTGGATACACCGGAGCCACCTGTCACACATGTACGTTGATCTCCTGGAGCTCGATTCCCTGAACCAAACTTTGTCTTGGATAAAAGACTTTTTTTTTTTTTTTTTTTTAGAATCAGGAAGAACAGATGAGCTTTAATGGATTTGTTTAAACTGAGCTTACAAAGTTACTTTTCTAACTGCTTCTGTTTGCTGTAGATAACGTGGAGCAGGAGGCTTCAGATTCTCTCTAGTTCCTCTATTAGCTTTATTGATGTTTGAGAAGGCATGACCTTCGTAGCCCAGACGGGTGCAAAAGCACCACTTTTTTTATTGATTCTGGATCTACATGAAACATCGCGTCTGTACATTACCCCTTAAGCACACACACTTAAGAGCAAACATTTCACATGTAATCAGAGCGACTTGATGATTTTTCTTTTTATCATCTCCCACTTGGAAAAGATCCTCACTGGGGGAATCTTTAAATTTCACTTATGTACCCCTGCTTCTTCATGAGATTATCTAATGAAATAATTGTCTGGCAGCTTTAGATTATATTCTTATATATCTTATATTCAGAACACCAGAGTGGGAAAAATTGTGTATGCAGTGACTTTGTAATGATTTTTAACGGCAGTACTGGTTTGAGTATTTTAAAAACACAGAGTGGAATCTCTAGACATTGTACAGAATAGTACAAAGTGTGTGTGTATGTGTGTGTGTGTGTGTGTTTGTGCTCTGTGATGATTGGCTCTCCCTCAAGTGTGCACCCTACCTTGTGTCCCGAGTCTTTATTGATAGACTCCCTGTGGGTGGATGGATTGATTATGGATGGATGGGTGGATGGCTGGATGAATATATGAATGGATGGATGGGTGACTGGATGTATGGATGGCTGGGTGAATGGATGAAAGGATTGATGGATGAATGGATGGATATATGGGTTGATGGATGGATGAATGGGTGGATGGATGGGCGGATGGATGGATGGGCAAATGGCTGGATGAATCAATGGATGGCTGGGTGAAAGGATGGCTGGATGGGTAGATGAATGGATGGCTGGATGATTTGCCTGTGTCTAGTCACATTATGTTCTGATTCTTGTCAGAAAGTGTTAAACTGTATTTTCATTATTTTTTTAACCATCATCTGAACTTCTTGCTCTCTTGTAGCTGTCTATGAGCAGTCATGTGAGGCTTATAAACACATAGGGAAATCTTCAGATGTCTACTGGGTCGATCCTGATGGCAGCGGACCTCTAGGGCCCTTCAGAGTCATTTGCAAAATGACGGGTACGTCCCAAATAATCTAAAAGCATACAGCAATTGTCCAGTGTCAAACAATTTAAAACTAAAGATTTACCAAACAGCAAATAAATGAACTAATTTGTCTCACGTTTTTTTCTTATTTTTTCTTTTAATGTAAAGATACAGCACAGGCATTGTACAACATTACAACATTACAAATCAAACAGTTTGCAAGCATTATACTACATTAAATGTAACTAGAAGTGGATAAATCACAAAAAGAAAAAGCGTTTTTTTATGTAATAAATTAAAATAATTGAATCTGTGGTAAAATTCATTGGTGAGTTGGAAACATCACACACACATTATTTGTCTATAACATAAAGCTCCTAGGTGATTTAGTACTTGCACGTGCAAGTATTATAAGATGTTTTGACTGGTAAAATAAGACGTTTTGACTGGAACTCAGGACTTGATCAAAGCCACAGTTGCTATACTTGCTAATGAAAGACTATGTGCTCCTTAGCTAGAAGAAAAGAAATAAATAACAACATAAATGTTCAATCGTTTTTTAATGTGTCATCCTTTAACACAACAAACAGTTGACTTTACATTAGTTTCTGAGGAAACTTGTCTCTGTAGCACAGCAGGTGTTTATTCCGTAAAAATATGGAACATAAAATAAATCAATCAGTGTGTGGTGTATAAAACATTTCATTACATGCCATACTGTGTATGGTAATAAAGTAAGTGTAAATGAGTGTGTCTATTATGCCAACCCTGCTCACGCAAGGATAAAAATGCTTACTGAAGATCAAGACATTGAGTTTTTAATATCGTTCCAACTTTTTTGAGAATTTCTAAAAACGTTTCAGTCATGTTACAGTCCTTTGACGCTTGTATTGCATGTTATTCCAGAGGATAAGGTGTGGACGACGGTATTGAACAACCTGCCTCCTCAGACAGCCGTATCAGGTTCGAGCAGGGAAAAACGCACCGTGCTGCAGCTGAACTACAGCGCCACCGTGGAACAGATCAGCGCCATCACAGACGTCGCCGAGCACTGCGAGCAACACATCACCTACACCTGCCGCTCATCACGCCTACTCAACACTCCAGGTATGAGTAAGAGTTATAGTTCTGTCAAATACTAGTCCAAAGTCTGAAGTATTTAAAAAAAAAAAAGAGTTTCTGTTTGGGAAGTCTGTACTGGCTGACTGGTGGTTAATATGCGCGGAATCATATTGACCTCAGTCTTCTATTCTATCCTTGAATTGGAAAATTGCTCAGGTTTTACAGTTCTGTTTCCTTTCATCGCCACTGTAGTTTGGAAAGTTCAGCTAGAATTCAAATTATAATGGAGTAATTGATCTAGATACCAGAATTTGCTTGATCCCAGATAAACTGTTGCAGGATTAACTTTTCAGTTTCCATAGTGAAGTCATATGGGTAATATTTAACCATGTTTTATTTCAAAATAAAAATAATCATTTACATGCATTAGAATATCTTTGAATAGACATTAGAGGTTAATTCATCCATTTTTGTATGGATCTGTGGTGATAAATCAGGTGTCTACATCCCTATTGTCAGATAACGCATGGATAAATGCAGACCCAAATGCAGGAATACAAAATGAAAACAGATTTTTTTAACAAAGACACAAAAATAAATACACAATAACAGAAAACCTAAATACGTGGAGGAAATAAATACACATAATAATAAACCCAATAACAAACAGGTGAGTAAGACAAGACACGTGAAAGAATTACTAGTCCAAACACTTAAACACACTATTAGACATGGAGTGATTTTATGTCAAGAACAAGTACAAGTATAGAGACAGATTCACGATTGCAAGTAGTTTGAGCTTTTTCTTTAGCTCTTCTTAGCCATGACTGAACCACCTCGAATCCTCTAACCAAACCAGGGGCGTAGATTACGTGGGGGACGCGGGGGACATGTCCGAATTGTGTTGCACAATGTTTAGTAACTCTGCCTGTTGCTCTTGTTGAATAATTAGCAAGTTTTAATTTAAAGGATTATAAGGAAAAATAGCTGCATTGACAAACGTTATATAAACTCTTTTATAACGTCTTTTGTTTTAACAAGTGTGTTAAACCCTTCAACCCTTATAAGAATAAAGATAATGTTGAACTGAGATTTTACAGCATGTTTAACTCTGCCAATTCTACATAATATCAAGTATGTGTCACTGTACGTACACGACAGAGACGAGGACGACGAATAGTGACATTAAAGATGTCATTTTAATAATAAGGAGCAGGTAAATCACACATACATACAACGTAGTAAAGACGATAACCGACAATGAGTGAAGACAGTGGTGATGAGTATAAATAGAGTCCGGGTGAGCAGACAGGTGGATGACGGGGTGCAAAGGATGATGGGTAAAGTAAAAAATGTAAATAAGGTACAAAGATGTCCTTTTAAGGGTACTGTCCCAGTGGCAAGCTGTTCTATTTCTTTCTTTCTTTCTGTTTTATCATATATAATCATAACGCATATAAAGCATGATTAAAAAAATCATGATTAAAAATAAAACCTGTCATTTACACAAGGGTTAACTGAAAAAAAAAACAGATAACACTAGACATTTCGTCCCCCCACTTTTTAAATGATGGCTACGCCCCTGAACCAAACTGTAGCACCCCATTGAGTAATGAGTAAACAATGGAGTTTTAATCTCTATCCATCTAACATTTGGACTCATGAAATTGTTAGAAGATGAAAAATGTTATGAATCGCTCGTAGAGGATTGAGGTCTGTATAGGGTTGCTGAGGTGGCATGAAGAGATCGACAATCCAGGAGAGCCAATTTGGGGATCTGAAAAGGATACCCTGTGGTAAGCTCCTTCTATGTCTGTAGCACGTACACCCCACTGGACAAGAAGCTCAGGGAAAACCCTTGACCTGCTTGAGGGATTGTATCGCACAATGGATCTGGGATAGAAGTCCCAGGAAGGACATGAATGAACGAATGAACGATTAAGTCGTTCTGATTCATCTCATGTTAACGTTACTGCACTGCAGTGTAGGTGGGTGAGAGAAAAGCAAGAATGAACAGTGTCTGTGTCTCTGTCGTCATAGCAATTGGTGCAGTATGGCCTCCAACAGAAATGACAGCTGTATTAAAATGCAGATCGTCTTTTATGGGTTCAGAAATAATTACCAGCACTCAAAATGGCCCATGGCCTCACAGGCAGATAACTGCACGGTTATTATTTTATTCAACACGATTTGCATTACCTACCCCTTAACCACTGAGAGAAAATCATTCACCTGTAAATGCACAATGTAAAGGTTAATCTTCAATTTGCATCAGATAAAAAAAAGAAGGATTCTAATATTTTATAAACGTGACAACAAGAAGTCACTGTGCAGATAAAGCTACTGTTAGCTTTGGGAGTTGTTACTTGGGCAGAATTAATGGTAGGAAAAAACAGCATCTAAGTAACACAGGTTATTGGCATTAACACAAAATTATCTTACTGTTAGATTACTAGACTATTTGATTCATCTATATTTAAAGCTCAACAGTTGCCGCTTGCTAGAATTCCAGAAGTCAGAGGAGAAACTTATGAGAGTTTTGCCCTCATATATTTGCATTTGAGACCAATATAGAACCATGTGCAATTATCACAGCAGAAAGCATCTAATTACCCTACCCAGATATTACTCCCTATATCGTATTATCTAGGTGAAATATTGCTCGCTATTTCATACGATCCAGGTGTAACCTAGCGAATATTAAATCTGTGCTGTTTGTTTTAGTGAGCTGATCTCTCACTGTGTGTTCTGGAGACTCCGAAGGAGAATCTGTTCAGTAAATATGGTTTTCTCCTGTGCTGCCTGGTGCTTGTAACTTTAGTTAAATCAGAAGAAAAAGATTCCCAGAAGTGCAACACATTTATCCTTGAACTTTTAATGTGAATTATGTCCTTGTATTATTTTTTTTGTGTGTATGTGTGTGTGTGTGTGAGTCCAAAAATATGTACTGTAGAGGTTATGTGCAAGGATGTGTGTGTCCCAGTTTACTGGTCTTGCTAAGAAACTAGTTCAATCAGAACTAGCACTATATAATTTGAAACAATAATTGACTGACAGATTAATTCTTTAACAAAAAGGTTTTCATTGTTATCTTGTTCCAGATTTTGTCTCTGACACAAAGTTAATGACCAAAAAAGAGACAAAAATATTTTTTGTGTATTACATATTTGACACTGTTTATGTGCTTGGTTTCCCTACTGCCATATTCAGGACTTTCTGGGCTCTGCTGAAAAAACCCATTGGTGACCATAGAACAAAGAATTCAGACCTAATCTATCACCTTGTGGGCAGAGTTGTCCTGTAGTCCAGGAGGTGGAGACAAATTAGTGTGTTTCCTGTTGTACTGTACAGTGTTGGTTAGGGTTAGGTGTCAGGTTTTTGCTTAGACTTGCTGATCAATCTCCTCCTCTTGGACTTCTGGTTCTGCAGCAAGGACTATGTCCTCCGCTAGGGTGTGCATCGTTGCTGGGCCTTAAGTCGACAGCATACCAATGAAATGATATCTGCAAGGGTTATGCAAATGAAGATGGTTTAGTTTTAGCTGACATGTGAATACAGTATTCGTAGGTTTCATTGCATAGCATTGTACCCTTAAGCTACCCTTGCTTTCTAAACCTAACCCTAAGTATGACTTTCACTTTGCATTTCTTGTCTATTACTCTTAAACATTTGCTTCTAGTTATTGTTGTTATTAATCCAAACTTGTTCCTTTCATGTAAATATATTTTCCTGGTGTTACATTGCCACATCAAGAGCTAAGGTTAAAACTGGGCCATTGATCAAAGCACGAATACTATCATTCTTTCCTGATATTACTTTGATGACTTGGTCGTGTCTGGCTGGCTCTCTCCATCGAGGCTATTCTGAGATTTGTTCTGTCACTTAGCATCTTGGGAAGTTCGGGTACTGCAATCTAGTCCTGGCCTGTCTTCTGGTGAATGCCATCATGCTCCTACATCTTAACCAGTATGTGGCGCATTACTTGTTTTCGACCTCCCCATCACCTCAATCACACCATTGCTCGGTTCCTTCCACTGGCTTCCTGTAGCCCCCACCTAGCTAAATGCACTTAATAAACCCTGCTCTTTACCATGTCTTCTTCTTCAAGCTACAAATATGGCTGCACTTGACCCATGATCCCTTAAAATACAAGGAAGACCTGCATCAAGATTTTTCACTGTACTGATCTGCAGGGGGTGGAATGAACTTCTCCTTGATGTCTAAACAGCTGAGTCACTCAGTGAGTCACTTTGCACGTTGTATTCATTTACATAAAAGTCAGACTCAGCTTTGCTCCTTGCAATTCTGGCTAATTACAGCTCTCAATTTTTCTGTTCATAATGTACTTTTACAGTCTCCAAATATCTGCATGTTAACTGATTTGAATCCTTTGAAAAGCCTAGTGGTTTTTTTTACAGCAAGTGGGCTATTTTCGTTTCATGGCTTTTAAAAATGTAGACAAGACAAGGCCCAGATTCAGTGGTTAAACGGGATTTTGTGAATTTATGAACTTGAATCAGCAGTTACTTATTGATGGCTTGTGTTTTATATTTTCTGTGTTGTTCCTTGTCCATCCATTCACCCATCCTCTAATGTTCATTCAGTGTAGTCAATTACAGGGCATCATACACACACATTCAACCCTAACCCACACTCATTTACACCCAGGGGCAATATAGAGTTAACAGTTTACATAATGGGATGATTTGAGAAGATATGAGGGAACTGGTGAACCCAGAGGAAACCCACACGGACACAAAATCCCACACAATCCATCACCCTGAAGCTGGGAGATGTCACCACTACCCACTGCACCACCTTGCTATATCAAAATTCCTTCTGTTTTTAAATACAAAATTGCATCCTAGTTGTGGTTCTGATACCAAAATCCCATAATTGGCTAAAAGAAAGTTTTGACACCTGAACCTTGTGCAGGTTAATGTCATGCTTGACAGTGGGGAGGTTTTGTCCATTCCTGATGTCGAGACAATGTCTACAACACATGTGGGGTTAATTGTGCTAGCTGATTGTAGCTGTAGCTTCAGTTGGGCATTCAGAAGCCTGTTCATTATCAGCAACAAAAGCTGCTTTATTATCAACACAGTCAGCTTCGTTTGTGTGTGCTTGGAGCTTTGAACTAAGAATAATTCCCAAACAAGGCCATATTTTTTCCCTCTGTTGGTCTTGTTAGAGTAACTCTATCTTGCAGTACTTGTATTACTGCACCATTTGTAGTCTGACTGATTTGTAACTTGAGTGTGTAGCGTAATGAGTGCTACCACTTGCTTTGTCATCCGTTGCATTAGAAACTCAGTCCTGCAAAACCTGCACTTGTTTTCTTTTAGCTGCCTGTTATTTTGGATTTCCAGTTTTGTTTGGGTTAATGTTCCGCTTTTCATCGAATATTGAATAAAATCATTGTGAAACATCCTGGTTGATGTAACCAGCCATTTTTTTTTCTTTTTTTCTTATTTAATTGAACTGAAACCAGACAATTATCTGTCCTTTCTAAGCTCTGAAGCCGTGAAGCCATATCCTTGTGGTTGCTCTTCTGTTGCACACTTCTTGCAATCTAAACTCCTTCCATTGCTCAAGCCTTTCATCACACCATGTTTATTACACATTGTATTGGGTTGTGTTTCAGCCAGAATTTTTTTGTCTTGTTGCCACCAGATACATTTTCCTATTGTCGTACAGTAGATATTGGTCTGTGGTGGCTGAAATGCTGCTATACTCCTGTTGTCTTAGGAACAACATAGTCACTGCTTGGATTATTTCATTACCATTTTGCACACAAAGAAGATAAAATTCAGCAGGACGATAGAATGATTTTTGCTGAAGGTACGATACAACAATGTACAGTGTGTTTATGGCACTAAAAAAATGCCTCGCACTGCACCAGCACTTTGCTGGCATTACAACTTTATTTTTTCAGAGCTTTGTCAGGTCTTTGTGGTCTGTTAAAACACACAAAACTACTTAGCATAGTTTTTTTTAGTGATTTTGGAAAAGTTGTCAGATGACACTGGGACTGGAATCTGAAGGAAAAGCTAAAATGAAATGATATTTTGTCCAAGATCAGACATTTATTTTTTTCCAGATTTTTCTTCGCTCCATATATAGATAGTCTATACGTCTAACTTTCACCAGAATTACATCTATCAAATCTTGTGTCTAGTTTAACAAATGCAAAAGTAAAAACTGCCAGTCTGCCTACAGATGTCTTATGTGTTCACATTCCGACTGAAAGGTTATATTTCCGAGCTAAACAGACATTAACGGCACCACAAAGTCGTAATTATGAGTGGGGAAGTTTATTTTCTTTGAACACCGAGTTTCAGAGTTTCAGTACTGAATATTTACTCATCTCAAAAACTGATTTCAGCCTTTTTATATTTCCAAGCTTATTGTCTGCACAAAATATGACTGCATTATACAAATACTATATACTTAATATGTCACAATAAACATCACAATGCCTGCATGAATTGATTAAAAACAAACCTTACGTGCATCCTTTGTTCTTCATTATCTTAAGTAGAGTTAAAATAACCTCCTTTTTTGTTGTTACCTGAGAGTAGGTATACCTTTTACCATGAATGCTGTAGATTAGGTTAGAAATGTAGATGAAGGTGTGTGGTGTTTGCTTAATTTTTTTAAATAGTCTGTTAGCTTAGCATAATATTAAAACAAGTAACTCCAGCTGACTACCCATAAGCACCTGAGCTATGTCAGTGCCTAATGAGTATTAGACTTAATATGTAGCTCTCTTTGTCTAGCGCTTTGTTGTGTTCACATGTTCATATCATTTTTTACATTCGTTTGCCAGTTTGGCATGTTCTTTTTATCTTTCAGGAGCTCATGTTTGTGTCTTGCACTAATTAAATCTTTATCTGCACTTGCATCCACCTCCGACTCAGTAATCTGACTATATTGTTATTAAATACTGAATGGCTGCCTAATGGGTGGAACTTCTGATTAGCAGATTAGAATATAGGCTATAAATACTGTTAGTATAAAAAAAGGCAAAAAGATAGGCGTAGTTTTTATGTTATTATTTGCTGCGTCATAATTGTTGCCCCACAATTCCTTCTGTATTTAATACATACTAAATCATATTCCACTAGTGCTTTTGTTGGCAAAATAGATAGATAAGACGGATGTATGGATGGATGGATGGATGGATGGATGGATGGGTGGATAGATAAGATAGATGGATGGATGCATGGATGGATGAATGGATAAATGGATGTTCAGGGTTGACCTTGTGTCGCAAGTCCTTTGTGATAGAATACAGGCTCCCTGTCACTCTGAGGGTGGATGGATGGATGTGTGTATGGATGGATGTATGGATAGATGGATGAACTGATGCATAGATAAGACGGATAGATGGATGGATGTTCAGGGTGCCCCCACCTTGTGTACCATGTCCTTTGTGATAGAATCCAAGCTCCCTGTGACCCTGAGGGCGGGTGGATGGATGGATGGATGGATGGATGGATAGATTAGATGGATGGATGGATGGATGGATGGATTAGACGGATGGATGGATTAGACGGATATATAGATGAATTGCATAGATGGATGGTCCCGAGTCCTTTGTGATAGAATCCAGGCTAACTGTGACCATGAGGGTGAATGTATGGGCGGATGGAGGACTTTTTTCAGTGTTCAAATCTTTACCCATGGAATCTGTACAGTTTACAAAAGAAAATATGTCATACCTTATTTTCAGGGTAAAAAGGTTCTTGCAGCAGTGGAGTCTAATAGCTTTTATAGGGTGACTAAGAGATTCAGTACTGTTAGCTTTAGAGAAAGAGGTTGATTAAGATTGAAATATCAAAGATTAGGCCTATTGAGAAATGTAGAACAAAGTAAATGCGTCAATGGCCTGTTGAGAAGTTCATGAGCTCCCTCAGTGCTGAACATTTGGGATAACTTCAAGGTTTTCAGAAAAAAAAAGACAAGACAAGATCAGACAAATTTTGTGTCGCTGTGATGAAAGCTGTTGCACATCAGAGCATGTTGCAGTAATGACAAGCAAGCATCAGCAACCACACTAGGTCATGGATCCCGTTTCATGTCATCTCTGCCCCTGGTAAGTGTTTAGCTCTCAGTGTAAGTGCGCCGCATTTCAAAAACCTATTTTCCACTGTGAAGTCACAGAGGCGTTGCACCCTGCACCATTGACGGCCAGAAAAACCGTCCATGTTAATCTCTCTGACAGTAATGCCATCTGTGTATTGAGAGGCTCAGACCGAGTGCAAAATGAACATTTATTCAAGCTCACATCTCTCTCCTGAAGGACTGAAAATGCTCCGTCTGTCACCATCGAACGAACCGAACTCCCACCGAGAACACACTTTACTCTAAACTGTTTAAAACATGCATCACAATATGAAAGCAGCAAGAGTTCGAGATTATTACCGCCTCACATATGCTCAAATCGCACAGGGGGAACGGATCATTTGGCAACAGTTCATTTCATTTGATGCAGGTCTTTCCTATTTGGCAAAATAATATTTGCAAAATTGCCAGTGCTGTTCATCTGGATATTATCTGGAGCTCTAAAGTTTCAGTGAAGTTTAGTTAAATTTTATTTGTGTCTCAAACAAAAACAAGCCAATATAGAAATATTGAAATCTGAATGTAGGTCCAGTGGTAGGTTTATAGCTTATATATGTAGGTTCTATGTAGATTATATATCTCTAAAAAAAGAGAAATCCAAAAAGCCATTTGTTAAAGAGCTTTGTAGTGATGTGTTATGACCTGCTGATTGGTGAGATGTTGTTGATGAACTTTTTGGAAGTGCACAGTGACTTGTACGGTGGAAGAACCTGTAATTTATGCTAATCAGTGCAGATATATAGCAATGAAAAATATATAGATGTCCCCCGGAGAAGTTCAAGCATATGAAAGAAAAAAGAAACCAAGTTTCCACTAGGGGAAATGTCTTTAAACGGAAATGCACTATGGGACTTTTTAGTTATTTGTCCAGCTTATAGCTCAAGACAAAAAATAGAGGTTGATTTGTTACTTTAACAAAGTAAGAACATTATAACAACTACCCTGATTCAGGCTTGACTCATATATCTAAAAGGGGAATCCAAGAAAGTTCTTTAATATGCTTAATACCTTGGTATAAATAAGAGACAATACTCATAAACTGTTAAAATCCAAAACAAATTCATAAACTTTATATGTAGTTTATATGGAGTATTTACAATGCACCAAATAAAGATTAAAAAAAAAAAAAGAAAGAAATATTGGTGTCGATAACAGCCCAAAAAAATAATAGCAACCCAACACAGTGATATCTACAAAACTTCTACGAGTGCATGTACAGTAAGCCTAACATGCTAAACACTCACAGACTCCATCAGCCACGTTGACTATAGGATCCCTTTTCTGATCGTAAAAGTCTACGAAACATAAAAAGTCTATAGTTTGACACAGGGAAAGTGCATGCTAACCTGAGACAGCCATTGCTTCCGCTCCCAAACAACCAAACAACTTCTTCACAACTCCCTACCTGATTAAAGAGCTATCTAACAATAGTTTAGTGCCCCTAATGGCAAGGTAGAACATGATACCTAAATGTAACTCAAATGTAAGTTAATTCAGTTACAGCATGAAATAATGAAACAAGAGGCAGAAGTTAAGAGGAATGGGTGAGGAGCTTGGACATTCAGGGGAAGATTGAAGTAGAGTTGTTGCTCTTTGCTTGTTGCTACCAGTCGAAGTGGTCCAGGGATCTGGTTAGGATGTCTCCTGGACACTTCACTAGGAAGGGGTTTCATGCAGAAGACCCTGGGGGAAGAGTACTGTATGTGCAGAGATTATATCTTTCTTCTGTCTTGCGAGTACCTGAGTTTCCAAATGGAGGAGCTGGTGGTGGTGGGCAGGGAGAGGGAGGTCTCGGCATCTCTGCTTAAATTGCTGCCCCATGACTTGGAACCAGTTAAATAGAAGAATGGATGGGTGGATGGGTAACATGATGTAACTTGATATTTGTTGCATTCCATTCCATTAAATACATAAATGTACATACATGTAAATGGACAAAAGAACCACAGGATGTTCGTTGTAAGCATTGACAATTTGCTGTGGAGTAAGAGGAGTAAAACAGGTCTGTTCAGCTTGTTGTGTTTTATTTCTTATTTAGATATCAGACAAACTCACAGTGCTGCATATTATCGATTATCTAAACAGCGACGGAAATGTGGCATAGTTTCAGCCAGACCACATGTCCTATCAAATATCTCTGGTGTTTTTGTCTTTGTAAGCAGGGTCACAGCACAGGATTCTCACAAACAAGGTAGCCTCAGGTCCCCCTGTCACTGACCTACTAAATGTTGGCACATGTACTGTAGTACGACTTTCTCGTTCTCATTTAGTTTAGACACAGACTTACACGCCCTCTTTCCCCCAGCACCAGACATAACCTATTTGTTATGTCTATCTGCCACCTGTAATCAGTGTTTTGAAGTGGAATCCACAGCTGTCAATTAGCCAAACATCAGCCCACTGGCACAAGAATGAAAAGAAAAGAAATAAAAGGCTGAAAGATGTTAAGAAAGCAGCGCAAGTACAGAATTTCTGTCCAACAGAAACACAGTGAAGGAAACAGGAGTTAAACTATGCTGCATGCCCAGGATGCCATACTATGTTCATAATACCATTCTTTTTTATCATGGCATGCCAAATGTATTGTGTTGCATGCTGTAGGATCACAGACGCACACCACCACTCAACGTATTTGTCTTTACTTCCATCACCATCAGAATTTTTGTTTTTATATTTATGTGTCCTGACAATATATGTGGTTCTACAATATATCGTCGCTGTCGAGCGGAATCCTCGTATCTCCAAAACCGTTATTTTTCAGGAAATTAAAAAAACGCCGTACCTTATCTGCAGTGCACAGGGTTTAGTCCGCGTTGCAGTGGATTGTCTTGCGCTAAATTCCTGTCCTCAGATGAGCACCAGAACTAGCGGGGGTCAAGATTTTTTTTTCTTTGAGCCCAGTGTTTTGAAGACATTTACCTCAGAAGACGTGTTGATTCGTTGCGACTCTTCTTGAGGAGAAATATGCCGCGAAGCTCTCCCGCGGAGTGAGGAAGAGGTGGACAGTTGAAGTGTCCAATGGAGTTATGAGATTTGTGCTCAAGCTATTTTCAAGACTTTAGATTAGTTAATAACTTGTAAAAATAACAGACCCACGTGGGGACTGACCAATAGCATCGATATGTGAAAAAATATAAAATTGACAAAATTTGGACATACGAGGTTATGGACAATATGGTATATACAGAAATCAGAATAAAAAAACAGAGCTAGAGATAATAGATGAGTGAGTCTATAATCTGACTAGCACCTGTTAGCATGCAAGGAAACAACATCTCGAATAACTGATTTTAAATTGATGTCTCATAAGACTAGAGGAGAGTTGCTATTCTGGTGCATCAACTCTTCCACCAGGGAATGCTTTGAAACTACAGCTACCGGTCAGGGTATCAGGGGAGAAAGGTAAGCTGATGACAGAGGAATAATCCACTGAGTTGAATCATGACAGCGAGTGGGATGTAAGTGGAGAGGCAGATGGTTTTGCTCCTGCAGGGTCACATCAGGGGTTTGCGTGTAACTGACACCACCTCTCTTTCCGCACTGTCTTCTGTTTCTTTCTCTCCCTTAGCTGTCCACCCTTCTCCCTCAAGTCACTGTAGTGACAAACTGTCAACAGACAAAAAAAAAAAACGTGTCTCTCCCTGGAGAACACACATCAGCCACCTACTGTCTGATTTGACTGGGACTTGAGATCACTGGACTATGGAAGAGTGTAAATCCTTCACCTTACACCTCAGTCTTTGTTTGCTGTTCACTACCGGATCTTAGCTTTGACAGTTCGGTGATAGATTCGTTACTGGGCGGAGTCGAACAAACTGAGCAAAGCAGGTTCCCTGGATAATGTATGCGTACCTTCCCTCTGGTGTGAGAAGCTCAGCCATTTTGGGTGCATGCCAGACTATAAAAGTGCGTTTGGTGTTTTGTCATTTAATTATTTGAAGGCATGCTCTCTCTAATCTCTGTCTCGCTAATACAATCCCTCTCTGTGTGGTCAGCTTCACTCAAGCGTCCTGTTGACAGTCAGTGCACTTCTTCCTCTAATGATCAGCAGATGTTTGATGTTAAAGCTGAGCAAATAAAAGCATGAATGATTTTTTTTTCCCATTTGTACATCACTGGTTAATAAAAAGACGTTAAATAGAGTTTGTTCGGTTACTTTTGTATTTTAATTTTTTTGCTAACCTTCAGCAAAGAGAGGCTGTGAATATGTATGAATACAGATAATTGCATCACTTTATCATCACATGAGTGTTTGAGTTCTTTCTATATCTTTATCTTTTTGTTTATATTGCAATATCCCTTTGGTTACTGTAGGTCATGTCTACACCCCTAATTTGTCATTATTCTCATACCTAATGTGTGCACCTGTTCTAAGATCTTCAATGATTAGTTTGTCTGATGTTCTTTTGTCTCACCATGAAGCCTTGCTTAAGTATCTGACCAAGCCTTAGTTTCTTTTTGTTCCTTGTTTCCTGGCTTCTGCTGGTCTTTTGCGTTTGACCCATTTACGATCATGGATTATTCTAATTTGCTGATGTCTGTCTATATTCTGATTGCAATGACAACGGCGTGGAAGGTATTGGAAGGTGTTTAGTTTGATGAAGGCATAAAAGTTCAAATAAAAAACTATGCATTTATAGGGTTCATTCGTTCATTCTTAGTCACTACCTGGTCAGATGACGTTATGAAATTCAATAAGAATTCACAGGCCAGCTAAGGCCATGCCCACTCATTTAAATATGGGTATATTCTGAGCACTAAATCAATATCAGCGTTGTCCACTACAGGACGCTTTGCACCATGTGATTAGTCATTTATTACATGCCATTCTGTTTCCAGAGTGTGATCATCAGTCTAGTTTTAAGAACCATGACAAGTCTCATTGATGCAATGGGATGAGTTTCGATCTACCGTCCTCTTTCTTTTCCCGAAGGAAAGCCCGCCTCTTCATTTTAGCTCTCGCTTCCTGTAGCAGGGATGTCTCTGTAGAGCTAAAGATGGTCAGGAGGAGAGAAGTTCCCTAAATGAATTACAAGCAAAACAATGAGTGAGCTGATGTAGCCTCTGAGGGACTCGCTTGTGCCTCTGTGATCTTCCTGATGGAGAAATGAAGCTGTCATCTGCTTTCTCCAGAAAGTCATTGCTTGCTTGTTTGTTTTTTTTTAACTTTCCTGACCTCCAGGGATATCCTGTTTACACTCACTTCACGTCTTCAAAGCGGCCAGAAGCCTGAGGGAATGTCATGAGGGAGTGTGGAGTGATAGAGAGACATTTGCCCTTTGATGTATCAGAAAGCTGAAAATGGGAAAAGCGAGAGTAAGGCTGTGTTCGGATCTGATGGACACATCTATGTGCTCAGTGTCCTGTAGGGATTCTCCTAACACAAATTACACAATAAAAAATACAATCAATTAAAATAAAGATCGAAAAGATCTTTCTTTCTTTCTTTCTTTCTTTCTTTCTTTCTTTCTTTCTTTCTTTCTTTGCTTTTTCTTTCTATATTTCTGGGTTCAAGCTCCAGCATTGTAAAGCTGCCTCTGTTGGGCCCTTGCGCAAGGCCCTTAATGCTTTCTGGCTGACCCAACCTCCAAAGTTGGGATATGCAAGAAAGAATTGAACTGTGCTGTAATTTATATTTGACATTCTATTCTATTCAAGAAATTCAATTACAACATGTTCCTAAAGGACTCAACTCAAGTCCTCACCTCAGAACCTAAAGTCCAGAAAGAACTAGACCTGATCTAAATACTACAAGTTTAACCCTAATCCACACTACACTGTAGAACACAAAACAACACAACAGCACACGACACATTCAGCCCGAACCACATGCCACGCCACACCACGTCTAGGTAGGAGGAGCTAGATCAGTTCTGACTCCACCCCATGGATTATTTAAAATGTGGTGAAGGTTTTATTTTGTTTTTTTTAATTAACATACCTTATGCTGCGTTAATGCTAAAGCTAATGAATGAATCAGAATGAAAATCAGTGAGCTCTATGCCACAAAATTAGAAAACCAGTCCTTAATTTAGTTAAGGACTGATTAAAGGCTCTATCTTGAAGCAACAAATGCAAGTGCTGCTAATTGCTTGATATAAAGATGACTCCATTCCTCAGGTTGATCTGCTGCTGTGCTGATTTACACTTTGCTAAGTGTTGAGTATTTAGCTAATCACTTCATGGACATTTTCTCTCACAATAACTATGAGGAAAAAGCTGGATCTATAGGCTTATTAAAGCTAGGATGCAGACTTTATTTATCTTACAGCTTGAGTCAAGTCAAGAAGATCTTTATTGTCATCACAGCTGTGTATACAGTGTTCAAGGCACAATGAGATGGCACAATGACCTGAGGTGTAAGATACCTATATGTATGACATACACAGAGCTGACAGGAAATAAATAACGACAAGTGCAATAACAAAGTACAGGAACAAGGAGCATGCAAGAGGAGGTGGGGGTTATGGGAAACGACGGGGTAAGTGTACAGAGGGAAAGCAGAGTGCATTCGGTTCAATCCAATTTTATTTGTATAGTGATTTTAACAATAGACTTTTTAAGTATTTACAAATGTATTACGTTTATCCCATATACTGTAAGCAAGCCAGAGGTGACAGTGGAGAGGGAAATATTTGGAAGGAACCTTGAGAGGAACCAAACTTATCTGGGTGACATCAGATAACGTGATTAAGATTTTCACTTTGATACCTTTATTGGCATTTTTTTAAACCAAGAAAATCATGATCGTTTAAACAGGAATTTTCAACGTTCTTGTTGAAGTAATAAAGAATTGTTCACTAATTGTTCTCAAAACTGGTGATATCAGTTGCACTCCAAAGCCGTAACTGCAATGACACTAACTCAAGAGTAATGGTGTTTAAGTGCAGTGACATTTGTGCCATTAATGGTTTGAAGTTTCTGTACAGTGTGGAGGTGGGTTTTACTTGGATCCCAATGGGGCAGCACCAAGGGGTAGCTGACCGCCTGATGTTAGAAGCTGTTATCCAGACACAGCAGAACTTTCCTCTAGATGGCAGATCAGCAAACAAATAGTTGGTGGGGTTTTTTTGGGGCACATAGCTGCACATAGCTGAAGACCTTGTGGATGCTTTCTCACAGATATAAAACGAAGGGTATATGACGAGTTTTGGAGAAGGAACATGGATTAACTGGGTTACTGTGTGCAATACATTCGATCACATATCCAGTATACCTGAAACTGTAGAAAATATAGATAATTCTACCATGAACAACACGGACACTATGTACAATGTGAATATATTTCTACTCTTACTATCTTAATTTGTCCATACAGGCGGGACTCCGTACACCTGGTGGGTTGGCAGAGGGAGTGAAAAACACTTCTATTGGGGTGGCTCTGCGCCGGGGGTCCAGAAATGTTCCTGTGGCATCGAGCACAACTGCATCGACCCCAAACACCATTGCAACTGCGACGCAGATCAGAAACAGTGGTGAGGACAAGTCAATGCTTATTAATTCACTGCTTGAACTATCTATCTATCTAACAATAATACAGTTACTTTCAGAACGTAACTGCTGTGTTTAATGAATGTTGATATTAATATACGATATGCTCGATGCTAATTTATCTCCATAATAGGTTGTATTAATGTCTGTTAAGGACAAATAGAATACTTCAAAATATAGATCTGTTATGTTGTTAGACGAATGCTAAAAAAATGCCTCACTATGATTCTCATGCATTTAAAAAACTGTTTCGATTCTATACTTTGATTGTTTGCTTTTATTCCAACATGTTCTTTGCTTACAGGAGAGAAGATTCAGGGCTTCTGGTATATAAGGATCACTTACCAGTGAGCGAGGTAGCGGTAGGTGACACAAATCGACCCGGATCAGATGCCAAGCTCACGGTGGGACCTCTGCACTGTCATGGAGACCGTGAGTTAAACCGTTCATTATAAACCGTTAATTTATTGTATTAGATGCAGCGCTTGAAGGGAAGATTTTCTCTTTCTGTGGCCCATGGTACATCATCACCAATAACATCCCAGTACTTTGTCATCCCCTCCCACTGGCTTTCATATTCAGGGTTATTTACAACACTGCACTTAGTTACACTAGTCCCTTTGTAGGAGCTGTTGCTATAGAAACACTCACTCACGCATTCACTTCACTTTCTACCTCGGGTAACGGGGCGTCATTGGGCATCAAGGCATCTCAGGCGTCATTGGGCATCAAGGCAGGATACACCCTGGACGGAGTGCCAACCCATCGCAGGGCACACACACACACTCTCATTCACTCACACAATCACACACTACAGACAATTTTCCAGAGATGCCAATCAACCTACCATGCATGTCTTTGGACCGGGGGGGAAACCGGAGTACCCGGAGGAAACCCCCGAGGCACGGGGAGAACATGCAAACTTCACACACACAAGGTGGAGGCGGGAATCAAACCCCCAACCCTGGAGGTGTGAGGCTATAGAAACAATACTGTAGTAATATGAGCGCATTAATATTAACCTATTCATGTAACAGCCGATACTACGTTCTGATTTATGCTGTTATACTAAACTAACGCACACACACCTTTTGACCAATCAGATTCAAGCTCGAACTCACTGCTGTACAATGCTTAACTATAAGCCCTTAAATAATTGAAAGAATAGGTTGCACATATGGATATAGGAATATAATTGTTCTGTATTCTGTTATTAACTCTAAAAGCAAGTAGGTATTATATAAAGGAGGTGCTGTGCAGTGAACGGTGTGGTGGCCAGATGTAAAGTTACTCACGTTGTTAATTTTTCATAAGGTTTTAATTTCTTAGAACAACCGATAAGACTGAATTAACGCTCACGATGAAATCATGATGAATTTATTGATTGTGGTTTTCATCTTTATTGTTTTATTAGAAATATTAAACTGGATTGAGTAACATGGAGAGAACTTTCAGCTTTTGCAGTGTGGAAAACACTTGAGAAACTCCACTTATCTGCTCGCTGGTAATAGTTATTTTAGACTAGACTTTCTTCTGTGTGTACAGTCAGAAGAGACGGCACGGAGTCTCAGAATCTCAGCAGCCGATAAGCATTCAATTACGCTAGACACAAGCAGACGACGGCCTCGTGATTTATAGCGTAAAGTAAAACTGAACTCAGAGGAAGTTTGTGGTAGAAATTTTTCTGATCTCAAAGGGAAATTCGGGGAATTCAATTGGATAGCAACATATTTTATTCATCATTTTCCCTGCTAGATTGACACTATCCTGATAAGCACCTGTAATTGTTAAATTGTCGCTAAAAACCCAAAGACAATATCAGCTAATCCTTAAATGTTGTAGCCTTGAGATACTGCTAGCTTTATAACAACATAATGAATTCTACTGATTTAGAAGGTGTTTATTAATTTTCTTTTACTCAGAGTCATTTCTGCTTTGTGTTATTGGTTTACAGGTTTGTGTTAATGCATTTGTTTTGATAAGGCGATGTCATAAAGATTAGACTGAGACAGATAAACAGTGTTAATGACGTACACCATTAACAAATCTAGAAATCACAAAACAAGGTCAGTAAGGTTTGTGACTGCTTAGGTGTACTGGACAAGGCTGAGCCTTTTTCTTTGCAGCCAGAAATGAAAGTCTCTTATAAAGGATTGTGGGGATTAAAGAACAGGGTTGTGTGTGTGCTTAGTAGTCTAGGTAGTGCGCTCTGTGGCATGTTGTTCAGGTCGGAGGCCGTATTATGTTCTGGGGAGTTTTTAGACCTGAAGGGTGGTTAGTAGTGATTAGTTTCCTTAGTCCACTTTTATTCTAGTATGATCATTTCTTCCCAGTTTGAAGGTCAGCTCGCTGTAATAATAAAAGCCAACTCAAAATAAACAGACCCTTCATGGTGTTTTAATGGCTTTCTTTCCAGCAGCCATTTGCACAAGTGCCATCTGGTAAACTTGCATAACAGTCCATCTGGGTGAATCATCATAGAAGAGCCATAAAACAGGCAGAGGTAAACAGGGCTAATACGAGAGTCATGTCTAGAAACTGGACACTAATTATTCCTGATGATGCCTCATGGATAGTTACAGAACTCACTATTTTATGAGCTGAGTCACTATCTGGCTTTTTCATCAGTTCGGGAGATCTCACAGTGGCTAATGTTGGTGTTTAACATATTATTAGTATATTATCTATATTCCAGATGTGTACAACAGTTACTGAAAAGTTTATATTTAATCAGAATTGAAAGATGTCAAGTATGACATGTCTGTTTATCGTTTTAATATCAAAGCAGTGTTTCTATTGACTAGCTTTTGTTAGCTTCCGCTAATTCAGATTTAATTACAACACAAGGTTAATCCATGATCAGAAGTCAGTAGAGGAGGAAGAGTCAAAATATCTTAAAGGAAATCAAATCTTAATGATTTTGAAATGGCCCTAATGGAAAGATTCAGATTAAATAAGGTGAGACATAGAACAGGTGAACACATTAGAGTAGTCAATGTCAATACAGGAGCAGGAAAATACACCACACACTTTAAGGGGACATTTGTAACAGTGTGGTAGATAGAGGACTTCATATGCATTTGCCATGCTTGACCATAGATGAGAGAGAGAGAGAGAGAGAGAGAGAGGGAGATAGATATGATACGCTTGACATTTTAGAGAATGTGAAAGAATTGAAGCACTTTGGTCTCTCATTAGCAGAGTCTCTAAGATGGTCTAATTCCATTAATATTTCCACAGGAAATCTCCGCCATCTCTGGGTTTATTTTTTATCTCCTTGGATATTAAAGGTGAATACATACAGCTAAAAAAAATCAATTAAAGAAGATCTTTTACTTACATACAATTATGCCACAATGCTATAAATGTCTCGATCCTGATTGGTCAGAAAATCTTGCCTTTATTTTCTATGATGGTAATAGAAAGGCGAGTCACAAGTAAAAAATCTGTTTATTTTAATACACTTAAGGTTTTTATAGTAACAGATCATGTACAAGGACTTGCATGGTAGAGTCAGAAAAAAACAAAAAGCTAATGTACTGTTTTTACCAGAAAACTGATGTTCATTCTGCTTAACAGACATTTTGTATCAGTATAAACAAACGAGGGGGCACGGTGGCTTAGTGGTTAGCACGTTCGCCTCATACCTCCAGGGTCAGGGTTCGATTCCCGCCTCCGCCTTGTGTGTGTGGAGTTTGCATGTTCTCCCTGTGCCTCAGGGGTTTCCTCTGGGTACTCCGGTTTCCTTCCCCGGTCCAAAGACATGCATGGTAGGTTGATTGGCATCTCTGGGAAAATTGTCCATAGTGTGTGATTGCGTAAGTGAATGAGAGTGTGTGTGTGTGCCCTGCGATGGGTTGGCACTCCGGCCAGGGTGTATCCTGCCTTGATGCCTGATGACGCCTGAGATAGGTGAAGGCTCCCCGTGACTCGAGGTAGTTCGGATAAGCGGTAGAAAATGAGTGAGTGAGTGAGTGGTTTGCATGGCTCACGGGTCAGGTAGGAGGGCCCCTTAGCAGAATTTTGCTTAGGGCCCAAGAGAGGTCAGGATCAGCTCTGGATATCACAATTTACTTATAAGATAGAAACATTTGTGCATTGAAAAACTAACTGTTTTTCTATTTTTGGAACTTTTTTCATAACCCTAGATAAAAAATAAAATACTTTTAATAAAAATAAAATGAAATCTTAAAGCCCTGAGCGTCTACTTTTTATATGAGCTTCATATTAACCATCGCTGTGGAGTCAGACATGCCAAAGACTTTCAATTGTCAACTAAACAAATAAATAAATAAACAAATAAATAAAATAAAAGAGTTAAGCTGAGCCACACAACAGGCGAAACACATTAGAGTAAACAACCAATAGACTTCTTGCACATGGAGTGGAACGTTTCCATCTTCAGACTCATGATTCTGCTCATTTAGCTCATCACTGAGTTTATTCTCTCACCGTTCACTTTAATTTCATTCTCTGACATGGAATTATTTCACTTCCTGCTTTATTTACATTTATGTCTGTAGAATTGTCTGACTCTCCGGTCTGTTAGTATTCTCGGTCGTACTCACATCTGCAGTTAGGATTCTTCTAAAATTCCACAGAGCACAAAGCGTCTGCGCTCGTACATCCTCCCACCTCAGGCTCTGCTCTCAGAAGTCAATGTCTCGCTCATTTAAAATCCCTTGCTTTAGGCCCTTATAAGACTTACGCTGGCTCTGTGAAAGATCAATCAGAGGAAACACTTCTTTTTTTTTAGCTGGGAAAAATAAACGAGAGGCGTAGAACGAACGTAGACGTATACAGGACAGAATAGAGAGTTATTTCAATTTTTTTTATTCGTGTTTTATCGCACGCAGGATGTAAGTGAGTCTTCTGTCTTCTCATTTGTCGATGTTAAGTTAAATATCGTTATATACAATATGGCAGTATGTTGTTTTTTTTTATCTTGAAGCAAAGCAGCTACTCTGATTAATTAGATTTGCTTTGTGTTTATGCCTTATTAATTTCCCTTTACTTAATTAGAGTTCATTCATTTATTGTAATTAGTATATAATATTTGGATTTTAATGACTGTTTAATGGCTTTTTTTTTTAACCAAGGTATAATTCTTGCTTAAAGTGAGTTATGCAAGAAACTGCTAAGGCAGAATTTTATTGTGGTTCTTTAAACATAGCATTACAAAATAACCTTGGAATGTTTGGGTTAATAATAATGAGAAGAAGTAGAAGAAAAAGAAGAACAAGGAGAAGAAGAAGGAGGAGAAGAAGAAGAAAGCAGGAGTGTTGGG